>NW_025958222.1:0-80860 GCF_023159225.1 Perognathus longimembris pacificus | reverse complement strand
AAGTCGACCAGTTGCCTGCCCTTCCTTCCATTATCCGTCACCGAGACAAACTGAACAAAGTTGTGAGGTCGACCTTGTAAAGATAAGGATTCAGGTCTGTCTGCTGTTTACCTTTGCTCCTGCGCGCACTGCCCTTCTCTCCACATTTATGTGTTTGTTTGTTTGTCTATCTAATCTTTTGGGTTTTTATTTCTAATGAGGTCGACCAGTTGTCTATTTATTATTTTTTTTTACTACGCATCAAGCTGCCCTGCTTCTCTTTGCTCCTGTGTGCTCGCGCACTCTCGCCTTTTCCACTTATTTTTATTTTTGATTTATTTTTGATTTATTTTGTCAATTTTAAAAAAAATACGCATCGTGCTGTGCTGTTTGTGTTGCTTGAGTGCATTCGCGCGCTCTCGCTTTCTCCACTTTACAATTTTTTGTTATTATTTATCTATTCCTGAGAGTTTATCTTATTTTTTATTTGTTTATTTAAATGAAGTCGACCAGTTGCCTGCCCTTCCTTCCATTATCCGTCACCGAGTCAAACTGAACAAAGTTCTGGAGGTCGACCTTGTAAAGATAAGGATTCAGGTCTGTCTGCTGTTTTACCTTTGCTCCTGCGCGCACTGCCCTTCTCTCCACATTTATGTGTTTGTTTGTTGTCTATCTAATCTTTTGGGTTTTTATTTCTAATGAGGTCGACCAGTTGTCTATTTATTATTTTTTTTACTACGCATCAAGCTGCGCTGCTTGTCTTTGCTCCTGTGTGCTCGCGCACTCTCGCCTTTTCCAGTAATTTTATTTTTGATTTATTTTTGATTTATTTTTGTCAATTTTAAAAAAAAAATACGCATCGTGCTGTGCTGTTTGTGTTTGCTTGAGTGCATTCGCGCGCTCTCGCTTTCTCCACTTTACAATTTTTTTGTTATTATTTATCTATTCCTGAGAGTTTATCTTATTTTTTATTTGTTGTTTAATTGAAGTCGACAGTTGCCTGCCCTTCCTTCCATTATCCGTCACCGAGACAAACTGAACAAAGTTCTGAGGTCGACTTGTAAAGATAAGGATTCAGGTCTGTCTGCTGTTACCTTTGCTCCTGCGCGCACTGCCCTTCTCTCCACATTTATGTGTTTGTTTGTTTGTCTATCTAATCTTTTGGGTTTTTATTTCTAATGAGGTCGACCAGTTGTCTATTTATTATTTTTTTTACTACGCATCAAGCTGCGCTGCTTGTCTTTGCTCCCTGTGTGCTCGCGCACTCTCGCCTTTTCCACTTATTTTTATTTTTGATTTATTTTTGATTTATTTTGTCAATTTTAAAAATAAAATACGCATCGTGCTGTGCTGTTTGTGTTTGCTTGAGTGCATTCGCGCGCTCTCGCTTTCTCCACTTTACAATTATTTTGTTATATTTATCTATTCCTGAGAGTTTATCTTATTTTTTATTTGTTTATTTAAATGAAGTCGACCAGTTGCCTGCCCTTCCTTCCATTACCGTCACCGAGACAAACTGAACAAAGTTCTGAGGTCGACCTCGTAAAGATAAGGATTCAGGTCTGTCTGCTGTTTACCTTTGCTCCTGCGCGCAACTGCCCTTCTATCCACATTTATGTGTTTGTTGTTTGTTTTGTCTATCTAATCTTTTGGGATTTATTTATAATGATGTCGATCAGTTGTCTATTTATTATTTTTTTTACTACGCATCAAGCTGCGCTGCTTGTCTTTGATCCTGTGTGCTCGCGCACTCTCGCCTTTTCCACCTATTTTTATTTTTGATTTATTTTTTATTTATTTTGTCAATTTAAAAAAAAATACGCATTGTGCTGTGCTGTTAGTGTTTGCTTGAGTGCATTCGCGCGCTCTCGCTTTATGCACTTTACAATTTTTTTGTTATTTATTTATCTATTCCTGAGAGTTTATCTTATTTTTTAGTTGTTTATTTAAATGAAGTCGACCAGTTGCCTGCCCTTCCTTCCATTATCTGTCACCGAGACAAACTGAACAAAGTTCTGAGGTCGACCTTGTAAAGATAAGGATTCAGGTCTGTCTGCTGTTTACCTTTGCTCCTGCGCGCACTGCCCTTCTCTCCACATTATGTGTTTGTTTGTTTGTCTATCTAATCTTTTGGGTTTTATTTCTAATGAGGTCGACCAGTTGTCTATTTATATTATTTTTTTTACTACGCATCAAGCTGCGCTGCTTGTCTTTGCTCTGTGTGCTCGCGCACTCTCGCCTTTTCCACTTATTTATATTTTTGAATTATTTTTGATTTATTTTGTCAATTTTAAAAAAAAATACGCATCGTGCTGTGCTGTTTGTGTTTGCTTGAGTGCATTCGCGCGCTCTCCCTTTCTCCACTTTACAATTTTTTGTTATTATTTATCTATTCCTGAGAGTTTATCTTATTTTTTGTTTATTTAAATGAAGTCGACCAGTTGCCTGCCCTTCCTTCCATTATCCGTCACGGAGACAAACTGAACAAAGTTCTGAGGTCGACCTTGTAAAGATAAGTATTCAGGTCTGTCTGCTGTTTACCTTTGCTCCTGCGCGCACTGCCCTTCTCTCCACCATTTATGTGTTTGTTTGTTTGTCTATCTAATCTTTTGGGTTTTTATTTCTAATGAGGTCGACCAGTTGTGTATTTATTATTTTTTTTACTACGCATCAAGCTGCGCTGCTTGTCTTTGCTCCTGTGTGCTCGCGCACTCTCGCCTTTTCCACTTATTTTTATTTTTGATTTATTTTTGATTTATTTTGTCAATTAAAAAAAATACGCATCGTGCTGTGCTGTTTGTGTTTGCTTGAGGGCATTCGCGCGCTCTCGCTTTCTCCACATTACAATTTTTTTGTTATATTTATCTATTCCTGAGAGTTTATCTTATTTTTATTTGTTATTTAAATGAAGTCGACCAGTTGCCTGCCCTTCCTTCCATTCTCCGTCACCGAGACAAACTGAACAAAGTTCTGAGGTCGACCTTGTAAAGATAAGGATTCAGGTCTGTCTGCTGTTTACCTTTGCTACCTGCTCGCACTGCCCATCTCTCCACATTTATGTGTTTGTTTGTTTGTCTTATCTAATCTTTTGGGTTTTTATTTCTAATGAGGTCGCCCAGTTGTCTATTTATTATTTTTTTACTACGCATCAAGCTGCGCTGCTTGTCTTTGCTCCTGTGTGCTCGCGCACTCTCGCCTTTTCCACTTATTTTTATTTTTGATTTATTTTTTATTTATTTTGTCAATTAAAAAAATATGCATCGTGCTGTGCTGTTTGTGTTTGCTTGAGTGCATTCGCGCGCTCTCGCTTTCTCCACTTTACAATTTTTTTTGTTATTATTTATCTATTCCTGAGAGTTTATCTTATTTTTATTTGTTTATTAATGAAGTCGACCAGTTGCCTGCCCTTCCTTCCATTATCCGTCACCGAGAGAAACTGAACAAAGTTCTGAAGTCGACCATGTAAAGATAAGGATTCAGGTCTGTCTGCTGTTTACCTTTGCTCCTGTGCGCACTGCCCTTCTCTCCACATTATGTGTTTGTTGTTTGTCTATCTAATCTTTTGGGTTTTTATTTCTAATGAGGTCGACCAGTTGTCTATTTATTATTTTTTTTACTACGCATCAAGCTGCCCTGCTTCTCTTTGCTCCTGTGTGCTCGCGCACTCTCGCCTTTTCCACTTATTTTTATTTTTGATTTATTTTTGATTTATATTGTCAATTTTAAAAAAAATACGCATCGTGCTGTGCTGTTTGTGTTTGCTTGAGTGCATTCGCGCGCTCTCGCTTTCTCCACTTTACAATTTTTGTTATTATTTATCTATTCCTGAGAGTTTATCTTATTTTTTATTTGTTTATTTAAATGAAGTCGACCAGTTGCCTGCCCTTCCTTCCATTATCCGTCACCGAGTCAAACGAACACAGTTCTGAGGTCGACCTTGTAAAGATAAGGATTCAGGTCTGTCTGCTGTTTACCTTTGCTCCTGCGCGCACTGCCCTTCTCTCCACATTTATGTGTGTTGTTTGTTTGTCTATCTAATCTTTTGGGTTTTTATTTCTAATGAGGTCGACCAGTTGTCTATTTATTATTTTTTTTACTACGCATCAAGCTGCGTAGCTGTCTTTGCTCCTGTGTGCTCGCGCACTCTCGCCTTTTCCACTAATTTTTATTTTTGATTTATTTTTGATTTTTTTTGTCAATTTTAAAAAAAATACGCATCGTGCTGTGCTGTTTGTGTTTGCTTGAGTGCATTCGCGCGCTCTCGCTTTCTCCACTTTACAATTTTTTTGTTATTATTTATCTATTCCTGAGAATTTAAGTTATTTTTTATTTGTTATTTAAAGAAGTCGACAGTTGCCTGCCCTTCCTTCCATTATCCGTCACCGAGACAAACTGAACAAAGTTCTGAGGTCGACCTTGTAAAGATAAGGATTCAGGTCTGTCTGATGTTTACCTTTGCTCCTGCGGGCACTGCACTTCTCTCCACATTTATGTGTTTGTTTGTTTGTCTATCTAATCTTTTGGGTTTTTATTTCTAATGAGGTCGACCAGTTGTCTATTTTATTATTTTTTTTACTACGCATCAAGCTGCGCTGCTTGTCTTTGCTCCTGGTGTGCTCGCGCACTCTCGCCTTTTCCACTTATTTTTATTTTTGATTTATTTTTGATTAATTTTGTCACTTTAAAAAAAAATACGCATCGTCTGTGCTGGTTTGTGTTTGCTTGAGTGCATTCGCGCGCTCTCGCTTTCTGCACATTACAATTTTTTTGTTATTATTTATCTATTCCTGAGAGTTTATCTTATTTTTTGTTTATTTAAATGAAGTCGACCAGTTGCCTGCCCTTCCTTCCATTATCCGTCACCGAGACAAACTGAACAAAGTTGTGAGGTCGACCTTGTAAAGATAAGGATTCAGGTCTGTCTGCTGTTTACCTTTGCTCCTGCGCGCACTGCCCTTCTCTCCACATTTATGTGTTTGTTTGTTTGTCTATCTAATCTTTTGGGTTTTTATTTCTAATGAGGTCGACCAGTTTTCTATTTATTATTTTTTTTACTACGCATCAAGCTGCCCTGCTTCTCTTTGCTCCTGTGTGCTCGCGCACTCTCGCCTTTTCCACTTATTTTTATTTTTGATTTATTTTTGATTTATTTTGTCAATTTTAAAAAAAATACGCATCGTGCTGTGCTGTTTGTGTTTGCTTGAGTGCATTCGCGCGCTCTCGCTTTCTCCACTTTACAATTTTTTGTTATTATTTATCTATTCCTGAGAGTTTATCTTATTTTTTATTTGTTTATTTAAATGAAGTCGACCAGTTGCCTGCCCTTCCTTTCCATTATCCGTCACCGAGTCAAACTGAACAAAGTTCTGAGGTCGACCTTGTAAAGATAAGGATTCAGGTCTGTCTGCTGTTTACCTTTGCTCCTGCGCGCACTGCCCTTCTCTCCACATTTATGTGTTTGTTTGTTTGTCTATCTAATCTTTTGGGTTTTTATTTCTAATGAGGTCGACCAGTTGTCTATTTATTATTTTTTTTACTACGCATCAAGCTGCGCTGCTTGTCTTTGCTCCTGTGTGCTCGCGCACTCTCGCCTTTTCCAGTAATTTTTATTTTTGATTTATTTTGATTTATTTTGATCAATTTAAAAAAAAATACGCATCGTGCTGTGCTGTTTGTGTTTGCTTGAGTGCATTCGCGCGCTCTCGCTTCTCCACTTACAATTTTTTTGTTATTATTTATCTATTCCTGAGAGTTTATCTTATTTTTTATTTGTTTGTTTAAATGAAGTCGACCAGTTGCCTGCCCTTCCTTCCAGTATCCGTCACCGAGACAAACTGAACAAAGTTCTGAGGTCGACCTTGTAAAGATAAGGATTCAGGTCTGTCTGCTGTTTACCTTTGCTCCTGCGCGCACTGCCCTTCTCTCCACATTTATGTGTTTGTTTGTTTGTCTATCTAATCTTTTGGGTTTTTATTTCTAATGAGGTCGACCAGTTGTCTATTTATTATTTTTTTTCTACGCATCAGCTTTGCTGCTTGTCTTTGCTCCTGTGTGCTCGCGCACTCTCGCCTTTTCCACTTATTTTTATTTTTGATTTATTTTTGATTTATTTTGTCAATTTTAAAAATAAAATACGCATCGTGCTGTGCTGTTTGTGTTTGCTTGAGTGCATTCGCGCGCTCTCGCTTTCTCCACTTTACAATTATTTTGTTATTATTTATCTATTCCTGAGAGTTTATCTTATTTTTTATTTGTTTATTAAATGAAGTCGACCAGTTGCCTGCCCTTCCTTCCATTAACCGTCACCGAGACAAACTGAACAAAGTTCTGAGGTCGACCTCGTAAAGATAAGGATTCAGGTCTGTCTGCTGTTTACCTTTGCTCCTGCGCGCACTGCCCTTCTATCCACATTTATGTGTTTGTTTGTTTGTCTATCTAATCTTTTGGATTTATTTATAATGATGTCGATCAGTTGTCTATTTATTATTTTTTTTACTACGCATCAAGCTGCGCTGCTTGTCTTTGATCCTGTGTGCTCGCGCACTCTCGCCTTTTCCACCTATTTTTATTTTTGATTTATTTTTTATTTATTTTGTCAATTTAAAAAAAAAATACGCATTGTGCTGTGCTGTTAGTGTTTGCTTGAGTGCATTCGCGCGCTCTCGCGTTATGCACTTTACAATTTTTTTGTTATTATTTATCTATTCCTGAGAGTTTATCTTATTTTTTATTTCTTTATTTAAATGAAGTCGACCAGTTGCCTGCCCTTCCTTCCATTATCCGTCACCGAGGACAAACTGAACAAAGTTCTGAGGTCGACCTTGTAAAGATAAGGATTCAGGTCTGTGTGCTGTTTACCTTTGCTCCTGCGCGCACTGCCCTTCTCTCCACATTTATGTGTTTTTTGTTGTCTATCTAATCTTTTGGGTTTTTATTTCTAATGAGGTCGACCAGTTGTCTATTTATTTTTTTTTTTACTACGCATCAAGCTGCGCTGCTTGTCTTTGCTCCTGTGTGCTCGCGCACTCTCGCCTTTTCCACTTATTTTTATTTTTGATTTATTTTTGATTTATATTGTCAATTAAAAAAAATACGCATCGTGCTGTGCTGTTTGTGTTTGCTTGAGTGCATTCGCTCGCTCTCGCTTTCTCCACTCTACAATTTTTTTTGTTATTATTTATCTATTCCTGAGAGTTTATCTTATTTTTTATTGTTTATTTAAATGAAGTCGACCAGTTGCCTGCCCTTCCTTCCATTATCCGTCACCGAGACAAACTGAACAAAGTTCTGAGGTCGACCTTGTAAAGATAAGGATTCAGGTCTGTCTGCTGTTTACCTTTGCTCCTGCGCGCACTGCCCTTCTCTCCACATTTATGTGTTTGTTTGTTTGTCTATCTAATCTTTTGGGTTTTTATTTCTAATGAGGTCGACCAGTTGTCTATTTATTATTTTTTTTTACTACGCATCAAGCTGCGCTGCTTGTCTTTGCTCCTGTGTGCTCGCGCACTCTCGCCTTTTCCACTTATTTTTATTTTTGAATTATTTTGATTTATTTTGTCAATTTAAAAAAAAATACGCATCGTGCTGTGCTGTTTGTGTTTGCTTGAGTGCATTCGCGCGATCTCCCTTTCTCCACTTTACAATTTTTTGTTATTATTTATCTATTCCTGAGAGTTTATCTTATTTTTTGTTTATTTAAATGAAGTCGACCATTGCCTGCCTTCCTTCCATTATCCGTCACCGAGACAAACTGAACAAAGTTCTGAGGTCGACCTTGTAAGATAAGTATTCAGGTCTGTCTGCTGTTTACCTTTGCTCCTGCGCGCACTGCCCTTCTCTCCACATTTATGTGTTTGTTTGTTTGTCTATCTAATCTTTTGGGTTTTTATTTCTAATGAGGTCGACCAGTTGTGTATTTATTATTTTTTTTACTACGCATCAAGCTGCGCTGCTTGTCTTTGCTCCTGTGTGCTCGCGCACTCTCGCCTTTTCCACTTATTTTTATTTTTGATTTATTTTGATTTATTTTGTCAATTTAAAAAAAATACGCATCGTGCTGTGCTGTTTGTGTTTGCTTGAGGGCATTCGCGCGCTCTCGCTTTCTCCACATTACAATTTTTTTGTTATATTTATCTATTCCTGAGAGTTTATCTTATTTTTTATTTGTTTATTTAAATGAAGTCGACCAGTTGCCTGCCCTTCCTTCCATTCTCCGTCACCGAGACAAACTGAACAAAGTTCTGAGGTCGACCTTGTAAAGATAAGGATTCAGGTCTGTCTGCTGTTTACCTTTGCTCCTGCTCGCACTGCCCATCTCTCCACATTTATGTGTTTGTTTGTTTGTCTATCTAATCTTTTGGGTTTTTATTTCTAATGAGGTCGCCCAGTTGTCTATTTATTATTTTTTTACTACGCATCAAGCTGCGCTGCTTGTCTTTGCTCCTGTGTGCTCGCGCACTCTCGCCTTTTCCACTTATTTTTATTTTGATTTATTTTTTATTTATTTTGTCAATTTAAAAAAATATGCATCGTGCTGTGCTGTTTGTGTTTGCTTGAGTGCATTCGCGCGCTCTCGCTTTCTCCACTTTACAATTTTTTTGTTATTATTTATCTATTCCTGAGAGTTTATCTTATTTTTATTTGTTTATTTAAATGAAGTCGACCAGTTGCCTGCCCTTCCTTCCATTATCCGTCACCGAGAGAAACTGAACAAAGTTCTGAAGTCGACCATGTAAAGATAAGGATTCAGGTCTGTCTGCTGTTTACCTTTGCTCCTGTGCGCACTGCCCTTCTCTCCACATTTATGTGTTTGTTTGTTTGTCTATCTAATCTTTTGGGTTTTTATTTCTAATGAGGTCGACCAGTTGTCTATTTATTATTTTTTTTACTACGCATCAAGCTGCCCTGCTTCTCTTTGCTCCTGTGTGCTCGCGCACTCTCGCCTTTTCCACTTATTTTTATTTTTGATTTATTTTTGATTTATATTGTCAATTTTAAAAAAAATACGCATCGTGCTGTGCTGTTTGTGTTTGCTTGAGTGCATTCGCGCGCTCTCGCTTTCTCCACTTTACAATTTTTTGTTATTATTTATCTATTCCTGAGAGTTTATCTTATTTTTTATTTGTTTATTTAAATGAAGTCGACCAGTTGCCTGCCCTTCCTTCCATTATCCGTCACCGAGTCAAACTGAACAAAGTTCTGAGGTCGACCTTGTAAAGATAAGGATTCAGGTCTGTCTGCTGTTTACCTTTGCTCCTGCGCGCACTGCCCTTCTCTCCACATTTATGTGTTTGTTTGTTTGTCTATCTAATCTTTTGGGTTTTTATTTCTAATGAGGTCGACCAGTTGTCTATTTATTATTTTTTTTACTACGCATCAAGCTGCGTAGCTTGTCTTTGCTCCTGTGTGCTCGCGCACTCTCGCCTTTCCACTAATTTTTATTTTTGATTTATTTTTGATTTTTTTTGTCAATTTTAAAAAAAATACGCATCGTGCTGTGCTGTTTGTGTTTGCTTGAGTGCATTCGCGCGCTCTCGCTTTCTCCACTTTACAATTTTTTTGTTATTATTTATCTATTCCTGAGAATTTAAGTTATTTTTTATTTGTTTATTTAAAGAAGTCGACCAGTTGCCTGCCCTTCCTTCCATTATCCGTCACCGAGACAAACTGAACAAAGTTCTGAGGTCGACCTTGTAAAGATAAGGATTCAGGTCTGTCTGATGTTACCTTTGCTCCTGCGGGCACTGCACTTCTCTCCACATTTATGTGTTTGTTTGTTTGTCTATCTAATCTTTTGGGTTTTTATTTCTAATGAGGTCGACCAGTTGTCTATTTATTATTTTTTTTACTACGCATCAAGCTGCGCTGCTTGTCTTTGCTCCTGTGTGCTCGCGCACTCTCGCCTTTTCCACTTATTTTTATTTTTGATTTATTTTTGATTAATTTGTCACTTTAAAAAAAAAATACGCATCGTGCTGTGCTGTTTGTGTTTGCTTGAGTGCATTCGCGCGCTCTCGCTTTCTGCACATTACAATTTTTTGTTATTATTTATCTATTCCTGAGAGTTTATCTTATTTTTTGTTTATTTAAATGAAGTCGACCAGTTGCCTGCCCTTCCTTCATTATCCGTCACCGAGACAAACTGAACAAAGTTGTGAGGTCGACCTTGTAAAGATAAGGATTCAGGTCTGTCTGCTGTTTACCTTTGCTCCTGCGCGCACTGCCCTTCTCTCCACATTTATGTGTTTGTTTGTTTTGTCTATCTAATCTTTTGGGTTTTTTATTTCTAATGAGGTCGACCAGTTGTCTAGTTATTATTTTTTTTACTACGCATCAAGCTGCCTGCTTCTCTTTGCTCCTGTGTGCTCGCGCACTCTCGCCTTTTCCACTTATTTTTATTTTTGATTTATTTTTGATTTATTTTGTCAATTTTAAAAAAAATACGCATCGTGCTGTGCTGTTTGTGTTTGCTTGAGTGCATTCGCGCGCTCTCCCTTTCTCCACTTTACAATTTTTTGTTATTATTTATCTATTCCTGAGAGTTTATCTTATTTTTTATTTGTTTATTTAAATGAAGTCGACCAGTTGCCTGCCCTTCCTTCCATTATCCGTCACCGAGTCAAACTGAACAAAGTTCTGAGGTCGACCTTGTAAAGATAAGGATTCAGGTCTGTCTGCTGTTTACCTTTGCTCCTGCGCGCACTGCCCTTCTCTCCACATTTATGTGTTTGTTTGTTTGTCTATCTAATCTTTTGGGTTTTTATTTCTAATGAGGTCGACCAGTTGTCTATTTATTATTTTTTTACTACGCATCAAGCTGCGCTGCTTGTCTTTGCTCCTGTGTGCTCGCGCACTCTCGCCTTTTCCAGTAATTTTTATTTTTGATTTATTTTTGATTTATTTTGTCAATTTAAAAAAAATTACGCATCGTGCTGTGCTGTTTGTGTTTGCTTGAGTGCATTCGCGCGCTCTCGCTTTCTCCACTTTACAATTTTTTTGTTATTATTTATCTATTCCTGAGAGTTTATCTTATTTTTTATTTGTTTGTTTAAATGAAGTCGACCAGTTGCCTGCCCTTCCTTCCATTATCCGTCACCGAGACAAACTGAACAAAGTTCTGAGGTCGACCTTGTAAAGATAAGGATTCAGGTCTGTCTGCTGTTTACCTTTGCTCCTGCGCGCACTGCCCTTCTCTCCACATTTATGTGTTTGTTTGTTTGTCTATCTAATCTTTTGGGTTTTTATTTCTAATGAGGTCGACCAGTTGTCTATTTATTATTTTTTTTCTACGCATCAAGCTGCGCTGCTTGTCTTTGCTCCTGTGTGCTCGCGCACTCTCGCCTTTTCCACTTATTTTTATTTTTGATTTATTTTTGATTTATTTTGTCAATTTTAAAAATAAAATACGCATCGTGCTGTGCTGTTTGTGTTTGCTTGAGTGCATTCGCGCGCTCTCGCTTTCTCCACTTTACAATTATTTTGTTATTATTTATCTATTCCTGAGAGTTTATCTATTTTTTATTTGTTTATTTAAATGAAGTCGACCCAGTTGCCTGCCCTTCCTTCCATTAACCGTCACCGAGACAAACTGAACAAAGTTCTGAGGTCGACCTCGTAAAGATAAGGATTCAGGTCTGTCTGCTGTTTACCTTTGCTCCTGCGCGCACTGCCCTTCTATCCACATTTATGTGTTTGTTTGTTTGTCTATCTAATCTTTTGGGATTTATTTATAATGATGTCGATCAGTTGTCTATTTATTATTTTTTTTACTACGCATCAAGCTGCGCTGCTTGTCTTTGATCCTGTGTGCTCGCGCACTCTCGCCTTTTCCACCTATTTTTATTTTTGATTTATTTTTTATTTATTTTGTCAATTTAAAAAAAAATACGCATTGTGCTGTGCTGTTAGTGTTTGCTTGAGTGCATTCGCGCGCTCTCGCTTTATGCACTTTACAATTTTTTTGTTATTATTTATCTATTCCTGAGAGTTTATCTTATTTTTTATTTCTTTATTTAAATGAAGTCGACCAGTTGCCTGCCCTTCCTTCCATTATCCGTCACCGAGACAAACTGAACAAAGTTCTGAGGTCGACCTTGTAAAGATAAGGATTCAGGTCTGTGTGCTGTTTACCTTTGCTCCTGCGCGCACTGCCCTTCTCTCCACATTTATGTGTTTTTTGTTTGTCTATCTAATCTTTTGGGTTTTTATTTCTAATGAGGTCGACCAGTTGTCTATTTATTTTTTTTTTACTACGCATCAAGCTGCGCTGCTTGTCTTTGCTCCTGTGTGCTCGCGCACTCTCGCCTTTTCCACTTATTTTTATTTTTGATTTATTTTTGATTTATATTGTCAATTAAAAAAAATACGCATCGTGCTGTGCTGTTTGTGTTTGCTTGAGTGCATTCGCTCGCTCTCGCTTTCTCCACTCTACAATTTTTTTGTTATTATTTATCTATTCCTGAGAGTTTATCTTATTTTTTATTTGTTTATTTAAATGAAGTCGACCAGTTGCCTGCCCTTCCTTCCATTATCCGTCACCGAGACAAACTGAACAAAGTTCTGAGGTCGACCTTGTAAAGATAAGGATTCAGGTCTGTCTGCTGTTTACCTTTGCTCCTGCGCGCACTGCCCTTCTCTCCACATTTATGTGTTTGTTTGTTTGTCTATCTAATCTTTTGGGTTTTTATTTCTAATGAGGTCGACCAGTTGTCTATTATTATTTTTTTTACTACGCATCAAGCTGCGCTGCTTGTCTTTGCTCCTGTGTGCTCGCGCACTCTCGCCTTTTCCACTTATTTTTATTTTTGAATTATTTTTGATTTATTTTGTCAATTTAAAAAAAAATACGCATCGTGCTGTGCTGTTGTGTTTGCTTGAGTGCATTCGCGCGCTCTCCCTTTCTCCACTTTACAATTTTTTGTTATTATTTATCTATTCCTGAGAGTTTATCTTATTTTTTGTTTATTAAATGAAGTCGACCATTTGCCTGCCCTTCCTTCCATTATCCGTCACCGAGTCAAACTGAACAAAGTTCTGAGGTCAACCTTGTAAAGATAAGGATTCAGGTCTGTCTGCTGTTTACCTTTGCTCCTGCGCGCACTGCCCTTCTCTCCACATTTATGTGTTTGTTTGTTTGTCTATCTAATCTTTTGGGTTTTTATTTCTAATGAGGTCGACCAGTTGTGTATTTATTATTTTTTTTACTACGCATCAAGCTGCGCTGCTTGTCTTTGCTCCTGTGTGCTCGCGCACTCTCGCCTTTTCCACTTATTTTTATTTTTGATTTATTTTTGATTTATTTTGTCAATTTAAAAAAAATACGCATCGTGCTGTGCTGTTTGTGTTTGCTTGAGGGCATTCGCGCGCTCTCGCTTTCTCCACATTACAATTTTTTTGTTATATTTATCTATTCCTGAGAGTTTATCTTATTTTTTATTTGTTTATTTAAATGAAGTCGACCAGTTGCCTGCCCTTCCTTCCATTCTCCGTCACCGAGACAAACTGAACAAAGTTCTGAGGTCGACCTTGTAAAGATAAGGATTCAGGTCTGTCTGCTGTTTACCTTTGCTCCTGCTCGCACTGCCCATCTCTCCACATTTATGTGTTGTTTGTTTGTCTATCTAATCTTTTGGGTTTTTATTTCTAATGAGGTCGCCCAGTTGTCTATTTATTATTTTTTTACTACGCATCAAGCTGCGCTGCTTGTCTTTGCTCCTGTGTGCTCGCGCACTCTCGCCTTTTCCACTTATTTTTATTTTTGATTTATTTTTTATTTATTTTGTCAATTTAAAAAAATATGCATCGTGCTGTGCTGTTTGTGTTTGCTTGAGTGCATTCGCGCGCTCTCGCTTTCTCCACTTTACAATTTTTTTGTTATTATTTATCTATTCCTGAGAGTTTATCTTATTTTTTATTTGTTTATTTAAATGAAGTCGACCAGTTGCCTGCCCTTCCTTCCATTATCCGTCACCGAGAGAAACTGAACAAATTTCTGAAGTCGACCATGTAAAGATAAGGATTCAGGTCTGTCTGCTGTTTACCTTTGCTCCTGTGCGCACTGCCCTTCTCTCCACATTTATGTGTTTGTTTGTTTGTCTATCTAATCTTTTGGGTTTTTATTTCTAATGAGGTCGACCAGTTGTCTATTTATTATTTTTTTTACTACGCATCAAGCTGCCCTGCTTCTCTTTGCTCCTGTGTGCTCGCGCACTCTCGCCTTTTCCACTTATTTTTATTTTTGATTTATTTTTGATTTATATTGTCAATTTTAAAAAAAATACGCATCGTGCTGTGCTGTTTGTGTTTGCTTGAGTGCATTCGCGCGCTCTCGCTTTCTCCACTTTACAATTTTTTGTTATTATTTATCTATTCCTGAGAGTTTATCTTATTTTTTATTTGTTTATTTAAATGAAGTCGACCAGTTGCCTGCCCTTCCTTCCATTATCCGTCACCGAGTCAAACTGAACAAAGTTCTGAGGTCGACCTTGTAAAGATAAGGATTCAGGTCTGTCTGCTGTTTACCTTTGCTCCTGCGCGCACTGCCCTTCTCTCCACATTTATGTGTTTGTTTGTTTGTCTATCTAATCTTTTGGGTTTTTATTTCTAATGAGGTCGACCAGTTGTCTATTTATTATTTTTTTTACTACGCATCAAGCTGCGTAGCTTGTCTTTGCTCCTGTGTGCTCGCGCACTCTCGCCTTTTCCACTAATTTTTATTTTTGATTTATTTTTGATTTTTTTTGTCAATTTTAAAAAAAATACGCATCGTGCTGTGCTGTTTGTGTTTGCTTGAGTGCATTCGCGCGCTCTCGCTTTCTCCACTTTACAATTTTTTTGTTATTATTTATCTATTCCTGAGAATTTAAGTTATTTTTTATTTGTTTATTTAAAGAAGTCGACCAGTTGCCTGCCCTTCCTTCCATTATCCGTCACCGAGACAAACTGAACAAAGTTCTGAGGTCGACCTTGTAAAGATAAGGATTCAGGTCTGTCTGATGTTTACCTTTGCTCCTGCGGGCACTGCACTTCTCTCCACATTTATGTGTTTGTTTGTTTGTCTATCTAATCTTTTGGGTTTTTATTTCTAATGAGGTCGACCAGTTGTCTATTTATTATTTTTTTTACTACGCATCAAGCTGCGCTGCTTTTCTTTGCTCCTGTGTGCTCGCGCACTCTCGCCTTTTCCACTTATTTTTATTTTTGATTTATTTTGTCAATTTAAAAAAAAATACGCATCGTGCTGTGCTGTTTTTGTTTGCTTGAGTGCATTCGCGCGCTCTCGCTTTCTCCACTTTACAATTTTTTTGTTATTATTTATCTATTCCTGAGAGTTTATCTTATTTTTTATTTGTTTATTTAAATGAAGTCGACCAGTTGCCTGCCCTTCCTTCCATTATCCGTCACCGAGGGAAACTGAACAAAGTTCTGAAGTCGACCTTGCAAAGATAAGGATTCAGGTCTGTCTGCTGTTTACCTTTGCTCCTGCGCGCACTGCCCTTCTCTCCACATTTATGTGTTTGTTTGTTTGTCTATCTAATCTTTTGGGTTTTTATTTCTAATGAGGTCGACCAGTTGTCTATTTATTTTTTTTTTACTACGCATCAAGCTGCGCTGATTGTCTTTGCTCCTGTGTGCGCGCGCACTCTCGCCTTTTCCAGTAATTTTTATTTTTGATTTATTTTGTCAATTTTAAAAAAAAATACGCATCGTGCTGTGCTGTTTGTGTTTGCTTGAGTGCATTCGCGCGCTCTCGCTTTCTCCACTTTACAATTTTTTTGTTATTATTTATCTATTCCTGAGAATTTATCTTATTTTTTATTTGTTTATTTAAAGAAGTCGACCAGTTGCCTGCCCTTCCTTCCATTATCCGTCACCGAGACAAACTGAACAAAGTTCTGAGGTCGAACTTGTAAAGATAAGGATTCAGGTCTGTCTGATGTTTACCTTTGCTCCTGCGCGCACTGCCCTTCTCTCCACATTTATGTGTTTGTTTGTTTGTCTATCTAATCTTTTGGGTTTTTATTTCTAATGAGGTCGACCAGTTGTCTATTTATTATTTTTTTTACTACGCATCAAGCTGCGCTGCTTGTCTTTGCTCCTGTGTGCTCGCGCACTCTCGCCTTTTTCACTTATTTTTATTTTTGATTTATTTTTGATTTATTTTGTCAATTTAAAAAAAAATACGCATCGTGCTGTGCTGTTTGTGTTTGCTTGAGTGCATTCGCGCGCTCTCGCTTTCTCCACTTTACAATTTTTTTGTTATTATTTATCTATTCCTGAGAGTTTATCTTATTTTTTATTTGTTTATTTAAATGAAGTCGACCAGTTGCCTGTCCTTCCTTCCATTATCCGTCACCGAGACAAAGTGAACAAAGTTCTGAGGTCGACCTTGTAAAGATAAGGATTCAGGTCTTTCTGCTGTTTACCTTTGCTCCTGTGCGCACTGCCCATCTCTCCATATTTATGTGTTTGTTTGTTTGTCTATCTAATCTTTTGGGTTTTTATTTCTAATGAGGTCGAACAGTTGTCTATTTATTATTTTTTTTTACTACGCATCAAGCTGCTCTGCTTGTCTTTGCTCCTGTGTGCTCGCGCACTCTCGCCTTTTCCACTTATTTTTATTTTTGATTTATTTTTTATTTATATTGTCAATTTTTAAAAAAATACGCATCGTGCTGTGCTGTTTGTGTTTGCTTGAGTGCATTCGCGCGCTCTCGCTTTCTCTACTTTACAATTTTTTTGTTATTATTTATCTATTCCTGAGAGTTTATCTTATTTTTTATTTGTTTATTTAAATGAAGTCGACCAGTTGCCTGCCCTTCCTTCCATTATCCGTCACCGAGAGAAACTGAACAAAGTTCTGAAGTCGACCATGTAAAGATAAGGATTCAAGTCTGTCTGCTGTTTACCTTTGCTCCTGTGCGCACTGCCCTTCTCTCCACATTTATGTGTTTGTTTGTTTGTCTATCTAATCTTTTGGGTTTTTATTTCTAATGAGGTCGACCAGTTGTCTATTTATTATTTTTTTTACTACGCATCAAGCTGCCCTGCTTCTCTTTGCTCCTGTGTGCTCGCGCACTCTCGCCTTTTCCACTTATTTTTATTTTTGATTTATGTTTGATTTATTTTGTCAATTTTAAAAAAAATACGCATCGTGCTGTGCTGTTTGTGTTTGCTTGAGTGCATTCGCGCGCTCTCGCTTTCTCCACTTTACAATTTTTTGTTATTATTTATCTATTCCTGAGAGTTTATCTTATTTTTTATTTGTTTATTTAAATGAAGTCGACCAGTTGCCTGCCCTTCCTTCCATTATCCGTCACCGAGTCAAACTGAACAAAGTTCTGAGGTCGACCTTGTAAAGATAAGGATTCAGGTCTGTCTGCTGTTTACCTTTGCTCCTGCGCGCACTGCCCTTCTCTCCACATTTATGTGTTTGTTTGTTTGTCTATCTAATCTTTTGGGTTTTTATTTCAAATGAGGTCGACCAGTTGTCTATTTATTATTTTTTTTACTACGCATCAAGCTGCGCTGCTTGTCTTTGCTCCTGTGTGCTCGCGCAATCTCGCCTTTTCCACTAATTTTTATTTTTGATTTATTTTTGATTTATTTTGTCAATTTTAAAAAAAATACGCATCGTGCTGTGCTGTTTGTGTTTGCGTGAGTGCATTCGCGCGTTCTCGCTTTCTCCACTTTACAATTTTTTTGTTATTATTTATCTATTCCTGAGAATTTAAGTTATTTTTTATTTGTTTATTTAAAGAAGTCGACCAGTTGCCTGCCCTTCCTTCCATTATCCGTCACCGAGACAAACTGAACAAAGTTCTGAGGTCGACTTTGTAAAGATAAGGATTCAGGTCTGTCTGCTGTTTACCTTTGCTCCTGCGCGCACTGCACTTCTCTCCACATTTATGTGTTTGTTTGTTTGTCTATCTAATCTTTTGGGTTTTTATTTCTAATGAGGTCGACCAGTTGTCTATTTATTATTTTTTTTACTACGCATCAAGCTGCGCTGCTTTTCTTTGCTCCTGTGTGCTCGCGCACTCTCGCCTTTTCCACTTATTTTTATTTTTGATTTATTTTGTCAATTTAAAAAAAAATACGCATCGTGCTGTGCTGTTTTTGTTTGCTTGAGTGCATTCGCGCGCTCTCGCTTTCTCCACTTTACAATTTTTTTGTTATTATTTATCTATTCCTGAGAGTTTATCTTTTTTTTTATTTGTTTATTTAAATGAAGTCGACCAGTTGCCTGCCCTTCCTTCCATTATCCGTCACCGAGGGAAACTGAACAAAGTTCTGAAGTCGACCTTGCAAAGATAAGGATTCAGGTCTGTCTGCTGTTTACCTTTGCTCCTGTGCGCACTGCCCTTCTCTCCACATTTATGTGTTTGTTTGTTTGTCTATCTAATCTTTTGGGTTTTTATTTCTAATGAGGTCGACCAGTTGTCTATTTATTATTTTTTTTACTACGCATCAAGCTGCCCTGCTTCTCTTTGCTCCTGTGTGCTCGCGCACTCTCGTCTTTTCCACTTATTTTTATTTTTGATTTATTTTTGATTTATTTTGTCAATTTAAAAAAAAATACGCATCGTGCTGTGCTGTTTGTGTTTGCTTGAGTGCATTCGCGCGCTCTCGGTTTCTCCACTTTACAATTTTTTTGTTATTATTTATCTATTCCTGAGAGTTTATCTTATTTTTTATTTGTTTATTTAAATGAAGTCGACCAGTTGCCTGCCCTTCCTTCCATTATCCGTCACCGAGACAAACTGAACAAAGTTCTGAGGTCGACCTTGTAAAGATAAGGATTCAGGTCTGTCTGCTGTTTACCTTTGCTCCTGCGCGCACTGCCCTTCTCTCCACATTTATGTGTTTGTTTGTTTGTCTATCTAATCTTTTGGGTTTTTATTTCTAATGAGGTCGACCAGTTGTCTATTTATTATTTTTTTTACTACGCATCAAGCTGCGCTGCTTGTCTTTGCTCCTGTGTGCTCGCGCACTCTCGCCTTTTCCAGTAATTTTTATTTTTGATTTATTTTGTCAATTTTAAAAAAAAATACGCATCGTGCTGTGCTGTTTGTGTTTGCTTGAGTGCATTCGCGCGCTCTCGCTTTCTCCACTTTACAATTTTTTTGTTATTATTTATCTATTCCTGAGAATTTATCTTATTTTTATTTGTTTATTTAAAGAAGTCGACCAGTTGCCTGCCCTTCCTTCCATTATCCGTCACCGAGACAAACTGAACAAAGTTCTGAGGTCGACCTTGTAAAGATAAGGATTCAGGTCTGTCTGATGTTTACCTTTGCTCCTGCGCGCACTGCCCTTCTCTCCACATTTATGTGTTTGTTTGTTTGTCTATCTAATCTTTTGGGTTTTTATTTCTAATGAGGTCGACCAGTTGTCTATTTATTATTTTTTTTACAACGCATCAAGCTGCGCTGCTTGTCTTTGCTCCTGTGTGCTCGCGCACTCTCGCCTTTTTCACTTATTTTTATTTTTGATTTATTTTTGATTTATTTTGTCAATTTAAAAAAAAATACGCATCGTGCTGTGCTGTTTGTGTTTGCTTGAGTGCATTCGCGCGCTCTCGCTTTCTCCACTTTACAATTTTTTTGTTATTATTTATCTATTCCTGAGAGTTTATCTTATTTTTTATTTGTTTATTTAAATGAAGTCGACCAGTTGCCTGTCCTTCCTTCCATTATCCGTCACCGAGACAAAGTGAACAAAGTTCTGAGGTCGACCTTGTAAAGATAAGGATTCAGGTCTTTCTGCTGTTTACCTTTGCTCCTGTGCGCACTGCCCATCTCTCCACATTTATGTGTTTGTTTGTTTGTCTATCTAATCTTTTGGGTTTTTATTTCTAATGAGGTCGACCAGTTGTCTATTTATTATTTTTTTTTACTACGCATCAAGCTGCTCTGCTTGTCTTTGCTCCTGTGTGCTCGCGCACTCTCGCCTTTTCCACTTATTTTTATTTTTGATTTATTTTTTATTTATATTGTCAATTTTAAAAAAAATACGCATCGTGCTGTGCTGTTTGTGTTTGCTTGAGTGCATTCGCGCGCTCTCGCTTTCTCTACTTTACAATTTTTTTGTTATTATTTATCTATTCCTGAGAGTTTATCTTATTTTTTATTTGTTTATTTAAATGAAGTCGACCAGTTGCCTGCCCTTCCTTCCATTATCCGTCACCGAGTCAAACTGAACAAAGTTCTGAGGTCGACCTTGTAAAGATAAGGATTCAGGTCTGTCTGCTGTTTACCATTGCTCCTGCGCGCACTGCCCTTCTCTCCACATTTATGTGTTTGTTTGTTTGTCTATCTAATCTTTTGGGTTTTTATTTCTAATGAGGTCGACCAGTTGTCTATTTATTATTTTTTTTACTACGCATCAAGCTGCGCTGCTTGTCTTTGCTCCTGTGTGCTCGCGCAATCTCGCCTTTTCCACTAATTTTTATTTTTGATTTATTTTTGATTTATTTTGTCAATTTAAAAAAAAATACGCATCGTGCTGTGCTGTTTGTGTTTGCGTGAGTGCATTCGCGCGCTCTCGCTTTCCCCACTTTACAATTTTTTTGTTATTATTTATCTATTCCTGAGAATTTAAGTTATTTTTTATTTGTTTATTTAAAGAAGTCGACCAGTTGCCTGCCCTTCCTTCCATTATCCGTCACCGAGACAAACTGAACAAAGTTCTGAGGTCGACCTTGTAAAGAGAAGGATTCAGGTCTGTCTGATGTTTACCTTTGCTCCTGCGCGCACTGCACTTCTCTCCACATTTATGTGTTTGTTTGTTTGTCTATCTAATCTTTTGGGTTTTTATTTCTAATGAGGTCGACCAGTTGTCTATTTATTATTTTTTTTACTACGCATCAAGCTGCGCTGCTTTTCTTTGCTCCTGTGTGCTCGCGCACTCTCGCCTTTTCCACTTATTTTTATTTTTGATTTATTTTGTCAATTTAAAAAAAAATACGCATCGTGCTGTGCTGTTTTTGTTTGCTTGAGTGCATTCGCGCGCTCTCGCTTTCTCCACTTTACAATTTTTTTGTTATTATTTATCTATTCCTGAGAGTTTATCTTATTTTTATTTGTTTATTTAAATGAAGTCGACCAGTTGCCTGCCCTTCCTTCCATTATCCGTCACCGAGGGAAACTGAACAAAGTTTTGAAGTCGACCTTGCAAAGATAAGGATTCAGGTCTGTCTGCTGTTTACCTTTGCTCCTGTGCGCACTGCCCTTCTCTCCACATTTATGTGTTTGTTTGTTTGTCTATCTAATCTTTTGGGTTTTTATTTCTAATGAGGTCGACCAGTTGTCTATTTATTATTTTTTTTACTACGCATCAAGCTGCCCTGCTTCTCTTTGCTCCTGTGTGCTCGCGCACTCTCGCCTTTTCCACTTATTTTTATTTTTGATTTATTTTTGATTTATTTTGTCAATTTAAAAAAAAATACGCATCGTGCTGTGCTGTTTGTGTTTGCTTGAGTGCATTCGCGCGCTCTCGCTTTCTCCACTTTACAATTTTTTTGTTATTATTTATCTATTCCTGAGAGTTTATCTTATTTTTTATTTGTTTATTTAAATGAAGTCGACCAGTTGCCTGCCCTTCCTTCCATTATCCGTCACCGAGACAAACTGAACAAAGTTCTGAGGTCGACCTTGTAAAGATAAGGATTCAGGTCTGTCTGCTGTTTACCTTTGCTCCTGCGCGCACTGCCCTTCTCTCCACATTTATGTGTTTGTTTGTTTGTCTATCTAATCTTTTGGGTTTTTAATTCTAATGAGGTCGACCACTTGTCTATTTATTATTTTTTTTACTACGCATCAAGCTGCGCTGCTTGTCTTTGCTCCTGTGTGCTCGCGCACTCTCGCCTTTTCCAGTAATTTTTATTTTTGATTTATTTTTGATTTATTTTGTCAATTTTAAAAAAAAATACGCATCGTGCTGTGCTGTTTGTGTTTGCTTGAGTGCATTCGCGCGCTCTCGCTTTCTCCACTTTACAATTTTTTTGTTATTATTTATCTATTCCTGAGAGTTTATCTTATTTTTTATTTGTTTATTTAAAGAAGTCGACCAGTTGCCTGCCCTTCCTTCCATTATCCGTCACCGAGACAAACTGAACAAAGTTCTGAGGTCGACCTTGTAAAGATAAGGATTCAGGTCTGTCTGATGTTTACCTTTTCTCCTGCGCGCACTGCCCTTCTCTCCACATTTATGTGTTTGTTTGTTTGTCTATCTAATCTTTTGGGTTTTTATTTCTAATGAGGTCGACCAGTTGTCTATTTATTATTTTTTTTACTACGCATCAAGCTGCGCTGCTTGTCTTTGCTCCTGTGTGCTCGCGCACTCTCGCCTTTTCCACTTATTTTTATTTTTGATTTATTTTTGATTTATTTTGTCAATTTTAAAAAAAATACGCATCGTGCTGTGCTGTTTGTGTTTGCTTGAGTGCATTCGCGCGCTCTCGCTTTCTCCACTTTACAATTTTTTTGTTATTATTTATCTATTCCTGAGAGTTTATGTTATTTTTTATTTGATTATTTAAAGAAGTCGACCAATTGCCTGCCCTTCCTTCCATTATCCGTCACCGAGACAAACTGAACAAAGTTCTGAGGTCGACCTTGTAAAGATAAGGATTCAGGTCTGTCTGATGTTTACCTTTGCTCCTGCGCGCACTGCACTTCTCTCCACATTTATGTGTTTGTTTGTTTGTCTATCTAATCTTTTGGGTTTTTATTTATAATGAGGTCGACCAGTTGTCTATTTATTATTTTTTTTACTACGCATCAAGCTGCGCTGCTTGTCTTTGCTCCTGTGTGCTCGCGCACTCTCGCCTTTTCCACTTATTTTTATTTTTGATTTATTTTGTCAATTTAAAAAAAAAATACGCATCGTGCTGTGCTGTTTTTGTTTGCTTGAGTGCATTCCCTCGCTCTCGCTTTCTCAACTTTACAATTTTTTGTTATTATTTATCTATTCCTGAGAGTTTATCTTATTTTTTATTTGTTTATTTAAATGAAGTCGACCAGTTGCCTGCCCTTCCTTCCATTATCTGTCACCGAGACAAACTGAACAAAGTTCTGAGGTCGACCTTGTAAAGATAAGGATTCAGGTCTGTCTGCTGTTTACCTTTGCTCCTGCGCGCACTGCCCTTCTCTCCACATTTATGTGTTTGTTTGTTTGTCTATCTAATCTTTTGGGTTTTTATTTCTAATGAGGTCGACCAGTTGTCTATTTATTATTTTTTTTACTACGCATCAAGCTGCGCTGCTTGTCTTTGCTCCTGTGTGCTCGCGCACTCTCGCCTTTTCCACGTATTTTTATTTTTGATTTAATTTTGATTTATTTTGTCAATTTAAAAAAAAATACGCATCGTGCTGTGCTGTTTGTGTTTGCTTGAGTGCATTCGCGCGCTCTCGCTTTCTGCACTTTACAATTTTTTTGTTATTATTTATCTATTCCAAGAGTTTATCTTATTTTTTATTTGTTTATTTAAATGAAGTCGACCAGTTGCCTGCCCTTCCTTCCATTATCGGTCACCGAGACAAACTGAACAAAGTTCTGAGGTCGAACTTGTAAAGATAAGGATTCAGGTCTGTCTGCTGTTTACCTTTGCTCCTGCGCGCACTGCCCTTCTCTCCACATTTATGTGTTTGTTTGTTTGTCTATCTAATCTTTTGGGTTTTTATTTCTAATGAGGTCGACCAGTTGTCTATTTATTATTTTTTTTTACTACGCATCAAGCTGCGCTGCTTGTCTTTGCTCCTGTGTGCTAGCGCACTCTCGCCTTTTCCACTTATTTTTATTTTTGATTTATTTTTTATTTATTTTGTCAATGTTAAAAAAATACGCATCGTGCTGTGCTGTTTGTGTTTGCTTGAGTGTATTCGCGCGCTCTCGCTTTCTCTACTTTACAATTTTTTTGTTATTATTTATCTATTCCTGAGAGTTTATCTTATTTTTTATTTTTTTATTTAAATGATGTCGACCAGTTGCCTGCCCTTCCTTCCATTATCCGTCACCGAGACAAACTGAACAAAGTTCTGAGGTCGACCTTGTAAAGATAAGGATTCTGGTCTGTCTGCTGTTTACCTTTGCTCCTGCGTGCACTGCCCTTCTCTCCACATTTATGTGTTTGTTTGTTTGTCTATCTAATCTTTTGGGTTTTTATTTCTAATGAGGTCGACCAGTTGTCTATTTATTATTTTTTTTACTACGCATCAAGCTGCGCTGCTTGTCTTTGCTCCTGTGTGCTCGCGCACTCTCGCCTTTTCCACTTATTTTTATTTTTGATTTATTTTTTCAATTTTAAAAAAAAATACGCATCGTGCTGTACTGTTTGTGTTTGCTTGAGTGCATTCCCGCGCTCTCGCTTTCTCCACTTTACAATTTTTTGTTATTATTTATCTATTCCTGAGAGTTTATCTTATTTTTTATTTGTTTATTTAAATGAAGTCGACCAGTTGCCTGCCCTTCCTTCCATTATCCGTCACCGAGACAAACTGAACAAAGTTCTGAGGTCGACCTTGTAAAGATAAGGATTCAGGTCTGTCTGCTGTTCACCTTTGCTCCTGCGCGCACTGCCCTTCTCTCCACATTTATGTGTTTGTTTGTTTGTCTATCTAATCTTTTGGGTTTTTATTTCTAATGAGGTCGACCAGTTGTCTATTTATTATTTTTTTTACTACGCATCAAGCTGCGCTGCTTGTCTTTGCTCCTGTGTGCTCGCGCACTCTCGCCTTTTCCACGTATTTTTATTTTTGATTTAATTTTGATTTATTTTGTCAATTTAAAAAAAAAATACGCATCGTGCTGTGCTGTTTGTGTTTGCTTGAGTGCATTCGCGCGGTCTAGCTTTCTCCACTTTACAATTTTTTTGTTATTATTTATCTATTCCTGAGAGTTTATCTTATTTTTTATTTGTTTATTTAAATGAAGTCGACCAGTTGCCTGCCCTTCCTTCCATTATCGGTCACCGAGACAAACTGAACAAAGTTCTGAGGTCGAACTTGTAAAGATAAGGATTCAGGTCTGTCTGCTGTTTACCTTTGCTCCTGCGCGCACTGCCCTTCTCTCCACATTTATGTGTTTGTTTGTTTGTCTATCTAATCTTTTGGGTTTTTATTTCTAATGAGGTCGACCAGTTGTCTATTTATTATTTTTTTTTACTACGCATCAAGCTGCGCTGCTTGTCTTTGCTCCTGTGTGCTAGCTCACTCTCGCCTTTTCCACTTATTTTTATTTTTGATTTATTTTTTATTTATTTTGTCAATGTTAAAAAAAATACGCATCGTGCTGTGCTGTTTGTGTTTGCTTGAGTGTATTCGCGCGCTCTCGCTTTCTCTACTTTACAATTTTTTTGTTATTATTTATCTATTCCTGAGAGTTTATCTTATTTTTTATTTTTTTATTTAAATGATGTCGACCAGTTGCCTGCCCTTCCTTCCATAATCCGTCACCGAGACAAACTGAACAAAGTTCTGAGGTCCACCTTGTAAAGATAAGGATTCAGGTCTGTCTGCTGTTTACCTTTGCTCCTGCGCGCACTGCCCTTCTCTCCACATTTATGTGTTTGTTTGTTTGTCTATCTAATCTTTTGGGATTTTATTTCTAATGAGGTCGACAAGTTGTCTATTTATTATTTTTTTTTACCACGCATCAAGCTGCGCTGCTTGTCTTTGCTCCTGTGTGCTCGCGCACTCTCGCCTTTTCCACTTATTTTTATTTTTGATTTATTTTGTCAATTTAAAAAAAAATACGCATCGTGCTGTGCTGTTTGTGTTTGCTTGAGTGCATTACCGCGCTCTCGCTTTCTCCACTTTACAATTTTTTTGTTATTATTTATCTATTCCTGAGAGTTTATCTTATTTTTTATTTGTTTATTTAAATGAAGTCGACCAGTTGCCTGCCCTTCCTTCCATTATCCGTCACCGAGGGAAACTGAACAAAGTTCTGAAGTCGACCTTGCAAAGATAAGGATTCAGGTCTGTCTGCTGTTTACCTTTGCTCCTGTGCGCACTGCCCTTCTCTCCACATTTATGTGTTTGTTTGTTTGTCTATCTAATCTTTTGGGTTTTTATTTCTAATGAGGTCGACCAGTTGTCTATTTATTATTTTTTTTACTACGCATCAAGCTGCCCTGCTTCTCTTTGCTCCTGTGTGCTCGCGCACTCTCGCCTTTTCCACTTATTTTTATTTTTGATTTATTTTTGATTTATTTTGTCAATTTAAAAAAAAATACGCATCGTGCTGTGCTGTTTGTGTTTGCTTGAGTGCATTCGCGCGCTCTCGCTTTCTCCACTTTACAATTTTTTTGTTATTATTTATCTATTGCTGAGAGTTTATCTTATTTTTTATTTGTTTATTTAAATGAAGTCGACCAGTTGCCTGCCCTTCCTTCCATTATCCGTCACCGAGACAAACTGAACAAAGTTCTGAGGTCGACCTTGTAAAGATAAGGATTCAGGTCTGTCTGCTGTTTACCTTTGCTCCTGCGCGCACTGCCCTTCTCTCCACATTTATGTGTTTGTTTGTTTGTCTATCTAATCTTTTGGGTTTTTATTTCTAATGAGGTCGACCAGTTGTCTATTTATTATTTTTTTTACTACGCATAAAGCTGCGCTGCTTGTCTTTGCTCCTGTGTGCTCGCGCACTCTCGTCTTTTCCAGTAATTTTTATTTTTGATTTATTTTTGATTTATTTTGTCAATTTTAAAAAAAAATACGCATCGTGCTGTGCTGTTTGTGTTTGCTTGAGTGCATTCGCGCGCTCTCGCTTTCTCCACTTTACAATTTTTTTGTTATTATTTATCTATTCCTGAGAGTTTATCTTATTTTTTATTTGTTTATTTAAAGAAGTCGACCAGTTGCCTGCCCTTCCTTCCATTATCCGTCACCGAGACAAACTGAACAAAGTTCTGAGGTCGACCTTGTAAAGATAAGGATTCAGGTCTGTCTGATGTTTACCTTTGCTCCTGCGCGCACTGCCCTTCTCTCCACATTTATGTGTTTGTTTGTTTGTCTATCTAATCTTTTGGGTTTTTATTTCTAATGAGGTCGACCAGTTGTCTATTTATTATTTTTTTTACTACGCATCAAGCTGCGCTGCTTGTCTTTGCTCCTGTGTGCTCGCGCACTCTCGCCTTTTCCACTTATTTTTATTTTTGATTTATTTTTGATTTATTTTGTCAATTTAAAAAAAAATACGCATCGTGCTGTGCTGTTTGTGTTTGCTTGAGTGCATTCGCGCGCTCTCGCTTTCTCCACTTTACAATTTTTTTGTTATTATTTATCTATTCCTGAGAGTTTATGTTATTTTTTATTTGATTATTTAAAGAAGTCGACCAATTGCCTGCCCTTCCTTCCATTATCCGTCACCGAGACAAACTGAACAAAGTTCTGAGGTCGACCTTGTAAAGATAAGGATTCAGGTCTGTCTGCTGTTTACCTTTGCTCCTGCGCGCACTGCCCTTCTCTCCACATTTATGTGTTTGTTTGTTTGTCTATCTAATCTTTTGGGTTTTTATTTCTAATGAGGTCGACCAGTTGTCTATTTATTATTTTTTTTACTACGCATCAAGCTGCGCTGCTTGTCTTTGCTCCTGTGTGCTCGCGCACTCTCGCCTTTTCCACTTATTTTTATTTTTGATTTATTTTGTCAATTTAAAAAAAAAATACGCATCGTGCTGTGCTGTTTGTGTTTGCTTGAGTGCATTCCCGCGCTCTCGCTTTCTCCACTTTACAATTTTTTGTTATTATTTATCTATTCCTGAGAGTTTATCTTATTTTTTATTTGTTTATTTAAATGAAGTCGACCAGTTGCCTGCCCTTCCTTCCATTATCTGTCACCGAGACAAACTGAACAAAGTTCTGAGGTCGACCTTGTAAAGATAAGGATTCAGGTCTGTCTGCTGTTTACCTTTGCTCCTGCGCGCACTGCCCTTCTCTCCACATTTATGTGTTTGTTTGTTTGTCTATCTAATCTTTTGGGTTTTTATTTCTAATGAGGTCAACCAGTTGTCTATTTATTTTTTTTTTTACTACGCATCAAGCTGCGCTGCTTGTCTTTGCTCCTGTGTGCTCGCGCACTCTCGCCTTTTCCACGTATTTTTATTTTTGATTTAATTTTGATTTATTTTGTCAATTTAAAAAAAAATACGCATCGTGCTGTGCTGTTTGTGTTTGCTTGAGTGCATTCGCGCGCTCTCGCTTTCTCCACTTTACAATTTTTTTGTTATTATTTATCTATTCCTGAGAGTTTATCTTATTTTTTATTTGTTTATTTAAATGAAGTCGACCAGTTGCCTGCCCTTCCTTCCATTATCGGTCACCGAGACAAACTGAACAAAGTTCTGAGGTCGAACTTGTAAAGATAAGGATTCAGGTCTGTCTGCTGTTTACCTTTGCTCCTGCGCGCACTGCCCTTCTCTCCACATTTATGTGTTTGTTTGTTTGTCTATCTAATCTTTTGGGTTTTTATTTCTAATGAGGTCGACCAGTTGTCTATTTATTATTTTTTTTTACTACGCATAAAGCTGCGCTGCTTGTCTTTGCTCCTGTGTGCTAGCGCACTCTCGCCTTTTCCACTTATTTTTATTTTTGATTTATTTTTTATTTATTTTGTCAATGTTAAAAAAAATACGCATCGTGCTGTGCTGTTTGTGTTTGCTTGAGTGTATTCGCGCGCTCTCGCTTTCTCTAATTTACAATTTTTTTGTTATTATTTATCTATTCCTGAGAGTTTATCTTATTTTTTATTTTTTTATTTAAATGATGTCGACCAGTTGCCTGCCCTTCTTTCCATTATCCGTCACCGAGACAAACTGAACAAAGTTCTGAGGTCCACCTTGTAAAGATAAGGATTCAGGTCTGTCTGCTGTTTACCTTTGCTCCTGCGCGCACTGCCCTTCTCTCCACATTTATGTGTTTGTTTGTTTGTCTATCTAATCTTTTGGGATTTTATTTCTAATGAGGTCGACAAGTTGTCTATTTATTATTTTTTTTTACCACGCATCAAGCTGCGCTGCTTGTCTTTGCTCCTGTGTGCTCGCGCACTCTCGCCTTTTCCACTTATTTTTATTTTTGATTTATTTTGTCAATTTAAAAAAAAATACGCATCGTGCTGTGCTGTTTGTGTTTGCTTGAGTGCATTACCGCGCTCTCGCTTTCTCCACTTTACAATTTTTTTGTTATTATTTATCTATTCCTGAGAGTTTATCTTATTTTTTATTTGTTTATTTAAATGAAGTCGACCAGTTGCCTGCCCTTCCTTCCATTATCCGTCACCGAGACAAACTGAACAAAGTTCTGAGGTCGACCTTGTAAAGATAAGGATTCAGGTCTGTGTGCTGTTTACCTTTGCTCCTGCGCGCACTGCCCTTCTCTCCACATTTATGTGTTTTTTGTTTGTCTATCTAATCTTTTGGGTTTTTATTTCTAATGAGGTCGACCAGTTGTCTATTTATTTTTTTTTTACTACGCATCAAGCTGCGCTGCTTGTCTTTGCTCCTGTGTGCTCGCGCACTCTCGCCTTTTCCACTTATTTTTATTTTTGATTTATTTTTGATTTATATTGTCAATTTAAAAAAAATACGCATCGTGCTGTGCTGTTTGTGTTTGCTTGAGTGCATTCGCTCGCTCTCGCTTTCTCCACTCTACAATTTTTTTGTTATTATTTATCTATTCCTGAGAGTTTATCTTATTTTTTATTTGTTTATTTAAATGAAGTCGACCAGTTGCCTGCCCTTCCTTCCATTATCCGTCAACGAGGCAAACTGAACAAAGTTCTGAGGTCGACCTTGTAAAGATAAGGATTCAGGTCTGTCTGCTGTTTACCTTTGCTCCTGCGCGCACTGCCTTTCCCTCCACATTTATGTGTTTGTTTGTTTGTCTATCTAATCTTTTGGGTTTTTATTTCTAATGAGGTCGACCAGTTGTCTATTTATTATTTTTTATACTACGCATCAAGCTGCCCTGCTTCTCTTTGCTCCTGTGTGCTCGCGCACTCTCGCCTTTTCCACTTATTTTTATTTTTGATTTATTTTTGATTTATTTTGTCAATTTAAAAAAAAATACGCATCGTGCTGTGCTGTTTGTGTTTTCTTGAGTGCATTCGCGCGCTCTCGCTTTCTAAACTTTACAATTTTTTTGTAATTATTTATCTATTCCTGAGAGTTTATCTTATTTTTTATTTGTTTATTTAAATGAAGTCGACCAGTTGCCTGCCCTTCCTTCCATTATCCGTCACCGAGACAAACTGAACAAAGTTCTGAGGTCGACCTTGTAAAGATAAGGATTCAGGTCTGTCTGCTGTTTACCTTTGCTCCTGCGCGCACTGCCCTTCTCTCCACATTTATGTGTTTCTTTGATTGTCTATCTAATCTTTTGGGTTTTTATTTCTAATGAGGTCGACCAGTTGTCTATTTATTATTTTTTTTACTACGCATCAAGCTGCGCTGCTTGTCTTTGCTCCTGTGTGCTCGCGCACTCTCGCCTTTTCCAGTAATTTTTATTTTTGATTTATTTTTGATTTATTTTGTCAATTTTTAAAAAAAATACGCATCGTGCTGTGCTGTTTGTGTTTGCTTGAGTGCATTCGCGCGCTCTCGCTTTCTCCACTTTACAATTTTTTTGTTATTATTTATCTATTCCTGAGAATTTATCTTATTTTTTATTTGTTTATTTAAAGAAGTCGACCAGTTGCCTGCCCTTCCTTCCATTATCCGTCACCGAGACAAACTGAACAAAGTTCTGAGGTCGACCTTGTAAAGATAAGGATTCAGGTCTGTCTGATGTTTACCTTTGCTCCTGCGCGCACTGCCCTTCTCTCCACATTTATGTGTTTGTTTGTTTGTCTATCTAATCTTTTGGGTTTTTATTTCTAATGAGGTCGACCAGTTGTCTATTTATTATTTTTTTACTACGCATCAAGCTGCGCTGCTTGTCTTTGCTCCTGTGTGCTCGCGCACTCTCGCCTTTTCCACTTATTTTTATTTTTGATTTATTTTTTATTTATTTTGTCAATTTAAAAAAAAATACGCATCGTGCTGTGCTGTTTGTGTTTGCTTGAGTGCATTCGCGCGCTCTCGCTTTCTCCACTTTACAATTTTTTTGTTATTATTTATCTATTCCTGAGAGTTTATCTTATTTTTTATTTGTTTATTTAAATGAAGTCGACCAGTTGCCTGTCCTTCCTTCCATTATCCATCACCGAGACAAAGTGAACAAAGTTCTGAGGTCGACCTTGTAAAGATAAGGATTCAGGTCTGTCTGATGTTTACCTTTGCTCCTGCGCGCACTGCCCATCTCTCCACATTTATGTGTTTGTTTGTTTGTCTATCTAATCTTTTGGGTTTTTATTTCTAATGAGGTCGACCAGTTGTCTATTTATTATTTTTTTTTACTACGCATCAAGCTGCGCTGCTTGTCTTTGCTCCTGTGTGCTCGCGCACTCTCGCCTTTTCCACTTATTTTTATTTTTGATTTATTTTTTCAATTTAAAAAAAAAATACGCATCGTGCTGTACTGTTTGTGTTTGCTTGAGTGCATTCCCGCGCTCTCGCTTTCTCCACTTTACAATTTTTTGTTATTATTTATCTATTCCTGAGAGTTTATCTTATTTTTTATTTGTTTATTTAAATGAAGTCGACCAGTTGCCTGCCCTTCCTTCCATTATCCGTCACCGAGACAAACTGAACAAAGTTCTGAGGTCGACCTTGTAAAGATAAGGATTCAGGTCTGTCTGCTGTTTACCTTTGCTCCTGCGCGCACTGCCCTTCTCTCCACATTTATGTGTTTGTTTGTTTGTCTATCTAATCTTTTGGGTTTTTATTTCTAATGAGGTCGACCAGTTGTCTATTTATTATTTTTTTTACTACGCATCAAGCTGCGCTGCTTGTCTTTGCTACTGTGTGCTCGCGCACTCTCGCCTTTTCCACGTATTTTTATTTTTGATTTAATTTTGATTTATTTTGTCAATTTAAAAAAATACGCATCGTGCTGTGCTGTTTGTGTTTGCTTGAGTGCATTCGCGCGCTCTAGCTTTCTCCACTTTACAATTTTTTTGTTATTATTTATCTATTCCTGAGAGTTTATCTTATTTTTTATTTGTTTATTTAAATGAAGTCGACCAGTTGCCTGCCCTTCCTTCCATTATCGGTCACCGAGACAAACTGAACAAAGTTCTGAGGTCGAACTTGTAAAGATAAGGATTCAGGTCTGTCTGCTGTTTACCTTTGCTCCTGCGCGCACTGCCCTTCTCTCCACATTTATGTGTTTGTTTGTTTGTCTATCTAATCTTTTGGGTTTTTATTTCTAATGAGGTCGACCAGTTGTCTATTTATTATTTTTTTTTACTACGCATCAAGCTGCGCTGCTTGTCTTTGCTCCTGTGTGCTAGCGCACTCTCGCCTTTTCCACTTATTTTTATTTTTGATTTATTTTTTATTTATTTTGTCAATGTTAAAAAAAATACGCATCGTGCTGTGCTGTTTGTGTTTGCTTGAGTGTATTCGCGCGCTCTCGCTTTCTCTACTTTACAATTTTTTTGTTATTATTTATCTATTCCTGAGAGTTTATCTTATTTTTTATTTTTTTATTTAAATGATGTCGACCAGTTGCCTGCCCTTCCTTCCATAATCCGTCACCGAGACAAACTGAACAAAGTTCTGAGGTCCACCTTGTAAAGATAAGGATTCAGGTCTGTCTGCTGTTTACCTTTGCTCTTGCGCGCACTGCCCTTCTCTCCATATTTATGTGTTTGTTTGTTTGTCTATCTAATCTTTTGGGATTTTATTTCTAATGAGGTCGACAAGTTGTCTATTTATTATTTTTTTTTACCACGCATCAAGCTGCGCTGCTTGTCTTTGCTCCTGTGTGCTCGCGCACTCTCGCCTTTTCCACTTATTTTTATTTTTGATTTATTTTGTCAATTTAAAAAAAAATACGCATCGTGCTGTGCTGTTTGTGTTTGCTTGAGTGCATTACCGCGCTCTCGCTTTCTCCACTTTACAATTTTTTTGTTATTATTTATCTATTCCTGAGAGTTTATCTTATTTTTTATTTGTTTATTTAAATGAAGTCGACCAGTTGCCTGCCCTTCCTTCCAATATCCGTCACCGAGACAAACTGAACAAAGTTCTGAGGTCGACCTTGTAAAGATAAGGATTCAGGTCTGTGTGCTGTTTACCTTTGCTCCTGCGCGCACTGCCCTTCTCTCCACATTTATGTGTTTTTTGTTTGTCTATCTAATCTTTTGGGTTTTTATTTCTAATGAGGTCGACCAGTTGTCTATTTATTTTTTTTTTACTACGCATCAAGCTGCGCTGCTTGTCTTTGCTCCTGTGTGCTCGCGCACTCTCGCCTTTTCCACTTATTTTTATTTTTGATTTATTTTTGATTTATATTGTCAATTTAAAAAAAATACGCATCGTGCTGTGCTGTTTGTGTTTGCTTGAGTGCATTCGCTCGCTCTCGCTTTCTCCACTCTACAATTTTTTTGTTATTATTTATCTATTCCTGAGAGTTTATCTTATTTTTTATTTGTTTATTTAAATGAAGTCGACCAGTTGCCTGCCCTTCCTTCCATTATCCGTCAACGAGGCAAACTGAACAAAGTTCTGAGGTCGACCTTGTAAAGATAAGGATTCAGGTCTGTCTGCTGTTTACCTTTGCTCCTGCGCGCACTGCCTTTCCCTCCACATTTATGTGTTTGTTTGTTTGTCTATCTAATCTTTTGGGTTTTTATTTCTAATGAGGTCGACCAGTTGTCTATTTATTATTTTTTATACTACGCATCAAGCTGCCCTGCTTCTCTTTGCTCCTGTGTGCTCGCGCACTCTCGCCTTTTCCACTTATTTTTATTTTTGATTTATTTTTGATTTATTTTGTCAATTTAAAAAAAAATACGCATCGTGCTGTGCTGTTTGTGTTTGCTTGAGTGCATTCGCGCGCTCTCGCTTTCTAAACTTTACAATTTTTTTGTAATTATTTATCTATTCCTGAGAGTTTATCTTATTTTTTATTTGTTTATTTAAATGAAGTCGACCAGTTGCCTGCCCTTCCTTCCATTATCCGTCACCGAGACAAACTGAACAAAGTTCTGAGGTCGACCTTGTAAAGATAAGGATTCAGGTCTGTCTGCTGTTTACCTTTGCTCCTGCGCGCACTGCCCTTCTCTCCACATTTATGTGTTTCTTTGATTGTCTATCTAATCTTTTGGGTTTTTATTTCTAATGAGGTCGACCAGTTGTCTATTTATTATTTTTTTTACTACGCATCAAGCTGCGCTGCTTGTCTTTGCTCCTGTGTGCTCGCGCACTCTCGCCTTTTCCAGTAATTTTTATTTTTGATTTATTTTTGATTTATTTTGTCAATTTTAAAAAAAAATACGCATCGTGCTGTGCTGTTTGTGTTTGCTTGAGTGCATTCGCGCGCTCTCGCTTTCTCCACTTTACAATTTTTTGTTATTATTTATCTATTCCTGAGAATTTATCTTATTTTTTATTTGTTTATTTAAAGAAGTCGACCAGTTGCCTGCCCTTCCTTCCATTATCCGTCACCGAGACAAACTGAACAAAGTTCTGAGGTCGACCTTGTAAAGATAAGGATTCAGGTCTGTCTGATGTTTACCTTTGCTCCTGCGCGCACTGCCCTTCTCTCCACATTTATGTGTTTGTTTGTTTGTCTATCTAATCTTTTGGGTTTTTATTTCTAATGAGGTCGACCAGTTGTCTATTTATTATTTTTTTACTACGCATCAAGCTGCGCTGCTTGTCTTTGCTCCTGTGTGCTCGCGCACTCTCGCCTTTTCCACTTATTTTTATTTTTGATTTATTTTTTATTTATTTTGTCAATTTAAAAAAAAATACGCATCGTGCTGTGCTGTTTGTGTTTGCTTGAGTGCATTCGCGCGCTCTCGCTTTCTCCACTTTACAATTTTTTTGTTATTATTTATCTATTCCTGAGAGTTTATCTTATTTTTTATTTGTTTATTTAAATGAAGTCGACCAGTTGCCTGTCCTTCCTTCCATTATCCGTCACCGAGACAAAGTGAACAAAGTTCTGAGGTCGACCTTGTAAAGATAAGGATTCAGGTCTGTCTGATGTTTACCTTTGCTCCTGCGCGCACTGCCCATCTCTCCACATTTATGTGTTTGTTTGTTTGTCTATCTAATCTTTTGGGTTTTTATTTCTAATGAGGTCGACCAGTTGTCTATTTATTATTTTTTTTTTACTACGCATCAAGCTGCGCTGCTTGTCTTTGCTCCTGTGTGCTCGCGCACTCTCGCCTTTTCCACTTATTTTTATTTTTGATTTATTTTTTATTTATTTTGTCAATTTTAAAAAAAATACGCATCGTGCTGTGCTGTTTGTGTTTGCTTGAGTGCATTCGCGCGCTCTCGCTTTCTCTACTTTACAATTTTTTTGTTATTATTTATCTATTCCTGAGACTTTATCTTATTTTTTATTTGTTTATTTAAATGAAGTCGACCAGTTGCCTGCCCTTCCTTCCATTATCCGTCACCGAGACAAACTGAACAAAGTTCTGAGGTCGACCTTGTAAAGATAAGGATTCAGGTCTGTCTGCTGTTTACCTTTGCTCCTGCGCGCACTGCCCTTCTCTCCACATTTATGTGTTTGTTTGTTTGTCTATCTAATCTTTTGGGATTTTATTTCTAATGAGGTCGACCAGTTGTCTATTTATTATTTTTTTTTACCACGCATCAAGCTGCGCTGCTTGTCTTTGCTCCTGCGTGCTCGCGCACTCTCGCCTTTTCCACTTATTTTTATTTTTGATTTATTTTGTCAATTTAAAAAAAAAATACGCATCGTGCTGTGCTGTTTGTGTTTGCTTGAGTGCATTCGCGCGCTCTCGCTTTCTCCACTTTACATTTTTTTGTTATTATTTATCTATTCCTGAGAGTTTATCTTATTTTTTATTTGTTTATTTAAATGAAGTCGACCAGTTGCCTGCCCTTCCTTCCATTATCCGTCACCGAGACAAACTGAACAAAGTTCTGAGGTCGACCTTGTAAAGATAAGGATTCAGGTCTGTCTGCTGTTTACCTTTGCTCCTGCGCGCACTGCCCTTCTCTCCACATTTATGTGTTTGTTTGTTTGTCTATCTAATCTTTTGGGTTTTTATTTCTAATGAGGTCGACCAGTTGTCTATTTATTATTTTTTTTACTACGCATCAAGCTGCGCTGCTTGTCTTTGCTACTGTGTGCTCGCGCACTCTCGCTTTTTCCACGTATTTTTATTTTTGATTTAATTTTGATTTATTTTGTCAATTTAAAAAAAAAATACGCATCGTGCTGTGCTGTTTGTGTTTGCTTGAGTGCATTCGCGCGCTCTAGCTTTCTCCACTTTACAATTTTTTTGTTATTATTTATCTATTCCTGAGAGTTTATCTTATTTTTTATTTGTTTATTTAAATGAAGTCGACCAGTTGCCTGCCCTTCCTTCCATTATCAGTCACCGAGACAAACTGAACAAAGTTCTGAGGTCGACCTTGTAAAGATAAGGATTCAGGTCTGTCTGCTGTTTACCTTTGCTCCTGCGCGCACTGCCCTTCTCTCCACATTTATGTGTTTCTTTGATTGTCTATCTAATCTTTTGGGTTTTTATTTCTAATGAGGTCGACCAGTTGTCTATTTATTATTTTTTTTACTACGCATCAAGCTGCGCTGCTTGTCTTTGCTCCTGTGTGCTCGCGCACTCTCGCCTTTTCCAGTAATTTTTATTTTTGATTTATTTTTGATTTATTTTGTCAATTTTAAAAAAAAATACGCATCGTGCTGTGCTGTTTGTGTTTGCTTGAGTGCATTCGCGCGCTCTCGCTTTCTCCACTTTACAATTTTTTTGTTATTATTTATCTATTCCTGAGAATTTATCTTATTTTTTATTTGTTTATTTAAAGAAGTCGACCAGTTGCCTGCCCTTCCTTCCATTATCCGTCACCGAGACAAACTGAACAAAGTTCTGAGGTCGACCTTGTAAAGATAAGGATTCAGGTCTGTCTGATGTTTACCTTTGCTCCTGCGCGCACTGCCCTTCTCTCCACATTTATGTGTTTGTTTGTTTGTCTATCTAATCTTTTGGGTTTTTATTTCTAATGAGGTCGACCAGTTGTCTATTCATTATTTTTTTACTACGCATCAAGCTGCGCTGCTTGTCTTTGCTCCTGTGTGCTCGCGCACTCTCGCCTTTTCCACTTATTTTTATTTTTGATTTATTTTTTATTTATTTTGTCAATTTAAAAAAAAATACGCATCGTGCTGTGCTGTTTGTGTTTGCTTGAGTGCATTCGCGCGCTCTCGCTTTCTCCACTTTACAATTTTTTTGTTATTATTTATCTATTCCTGAGAGTTTATCTTATTTTTTATTTGTTTATTTAAATGAAGTCGACCAGTTGCCTGTCCTTCCTTCCATTATCCGTCACCGAGACAAAGTGAACAAAGTTCTGAGGTCGACCTTGTAAAGATAAGGATTCAGGTCTGTCTGATGTTTACCTTTGCTCCTGCGCGCACTGCCCATCTCTCCACATTTATGTGTTTGTTTGTTTGTCTATCTAATCTTTTGGGTTTTTATTTCTAATGAGGTCGACCAGTTGTCTATTTATTATTTTTTTTTACTACGCATCAAGCTGCGCTGCTTGTCTTTGCTCCTGTGTGCTCGCGCACTCTCGCCTTTTCCACTTATTTTTATTTTTGATTTATTTTTATTTATTTTGTCAATTTAAAAAAAAATACGCATCGTGCTGTGCTGTTTGTGTTTGCTTGAGTGCATTCGCGCGCTCTCGCTTTCTCTACTTTACAATTTTTTTGTTATTATTTATCTATTCCTGAGACTTTATCTTATTTTTTATTTGTTTACTTAAATGAAGTCGACCAGTTGCCTGCCCTTCCTTCCATTATCCGTCACCGAGACAAACTGAACAAAGTTCTGAGGTCGACCTTGTAAAGATAAGGATTCAGGTCTGTCTGCTGTTTACCTTTGCTCCTGCGCGCACTGCCCTTCTCTCCATATTTATGTGTTTGTTTGTTTGTCTATCTAATCTTTTGGGATTTTATTTCTAATGAGGTCGACCAGTTGTCTATTTATTATTTTTTTTTACCACGCATCAAGCTGCGCTGCTTGTCTTTGCTCCTGCGTGCTCGCGCACTCTCGCCTTTTCCACTTATTTTTATTTTTGATTTATTTTGTCAATTTAAAAAAAAAATACGCATCGTGCTGTGCGGTTTGTGTTTGCTTGAGTGCATTCGCGCGCTCTCGCTTTCTCCACTTTACAATTTTTTTGTTATTATTTATCTATTCCTGAGAGTTTATCTTATTTTTTATTTGTTTATTTAAATGAAGTCGACCAGTTGCCTGCCCTTCCTTCCATTATCCGTCACCGAGACAAACTTAACAAAGTTCTGAGGTCGACCTTGTAAAGATAAGGATTCAGGTCTGTCTGCTGTTTACCTTTGCTCCTGCGCGCACTGCCCTTCTCTCCACATTTATGTGTTTGTTTGTTTGTCTATCTAATCTTTTGGGTTTTTATTTCTAATGAGGTCGACCAGTTGTCTATTTATTATTTTTTTTTACTACGCATCAAGCTGCGCTGCTTGTCTTTGCTCCTGTGTGCTCGCGCACTCTCGCCTTTTCCACTTATTTTTATTTTTGATTTAATTTTGATTTATTTTGTCAATTTAAAAAAAATACGCATCGTGCTGTGCTGTTTGTGTTTGCTTGAGTGCATTCGCGCGCTCTCGCTTTCTCCACTTTACAATTTTTTTGTTATTATTTATCTATTCCTGAGAGTTTATCTTATTTTTTATTTGTTTATTTAAATGAAGTCGACCAGTTGCCTGCCCTTCCTTCCATTATCCGTCACCGAGACAAACTGAACAAAGTTCTGAGGTCGACCTTGTAAAGATTAGGATTCAGGTCTGTCTGCTGTTTACCTTTGCTCCTGCGCGCACTGCCCTTCTCTCCACATTTATGTTTTTGTTTGTTTGTCTATCTAATCTTTTGGGTTTTTATTTCTAATGAGGTCGACCAGTTGTCTATTTATTATTTTTTTTACTACGCATCAAGCTGCGCTGCTTGTCTTTGCTCCTGTGTGCTCGCGCACTCTCGCCTTTTCCACTAATTTTTATTTTTGATTTATTTTTTATTTATTTTGTCAATTTTAAAAAAAATACGCATCGTGCTGTGCTGTTTGTGTTTGCTTGAGTGCATTCGCGCGCTCTCGCTTTCTCCACTTTACAATTTTTTTGTTATTATTTATCTATTCCTGAGAATTTATGTTATTTTTTATTTGATTATTTAAAGAAGTCGACCAATTGCCTGCCCTTCCTTCCATTATCCGTCACCGAGACAAACTGAACAAAGTTCTGAGGTCGACCTTGTAAGGATAAGGATTCAGGTCTGTCTGATGTTTACCTTTGCTCCTGCGCGCACTGCCCTTCTCTCCACATTTATGTGTTTGTTTGTTTGTCTATCTAATCTTTTGGGTTTTTATTTCTAATGAGGTCGACCAGTTGTCTATTTATTATTTTTTTTACTACGCATCAAGCTGCGCTGCTTGTCTTTGCTCCTGTGTGCTCGCGCACTCTCGCCTTTTCCACTTATTTTTATTTTTGATTTATTTTGTCAATTTAAAAAAAACATACGCATCGTGCTGTGCTGTTTGTGTTTGCTTGAGTGCATTCCCGCGCTCTCGCTTTCTCCACTTTACAATTTTTTGTTATTATTTATCTATTCCTGAGAGTTTATCTTATTTTTTATTTGTTTATTTAAATGAAGTCGACCAGTTGCCTGCCCTTCCTTCCATTATCCGTCACCGAGACAAACTGAACAAAGTTCTGAGGTCGACCTTGTAAAGATAAGGATTCAGGTCTGTCTGCTGTTTACCTTTGCTCCTGCGCGCACTGCCCTTCTCTCCACATTTATGTGTTTGTTTGTTTGTCTATCTAATCTTTTGGGTTTTTATTTCTAATGAGGTCGACCAGTTGTCTATTTATTATTTTTTTTACTACGCATCAAGCTGCGCTGCTTGTCTTTGCTCCTGTGTGCTCGCGCACTCTCGCCTTTTCCACTTATTTTTATTTTTGATTTATTTTTGATTTATTTTGTCAATTTTAAAAAATATACGCATCGTGCTGTGCTGTTTGTGTTTGCTTGAGTGCATTACCACGCTCTCGCTTTCTCCACTTTACAATTTTTTTGTAATTATTTATCTATTCCTGAGAGTTTATCTTATTTTTTATTTGTTTATTTAAATGAAGTCGACCAGTTGCCTGCCCTTCCTTCCATTATCCGTCACCGAGACAAACTGAACAAAGTTCTGAGGTCGACCTTGTAAAGATAAGGATTCAGGTCTGTCTGCTGTTTACCTTTGCTCCTGCGCGCACTGCCCTTCTCTCCACATTTATGTGTTTGTTTGTTTGTCTATCTAATCTTTTGGGTTTTTATTTCTAATGAGGTCGACCAGTTGTCTATTTATTATTTTTTTTTCTACGCATCAAGCTGCGCTGCTTGTCTTTGCTCCTGTGTGCTCGCGCACTCTCGCCTTTTCCACTTATTTTTATTTTTGATTTATTTTTGATTTATTTTGTCAATTTTAAAAAATATACGCATCGTGCTGTGCTGTTTGTGTTTGCTTGAGTGTATTCGCGCGCTCTCGCTTTCTCTACTTTACAATTTTTTGTTATTATTTATCTATTCCTGAGAGTTTATCTTATTTTTTATTTGTTTATTTAAAGAAGTCGACCAGTTGCCTGCCCTTCCTTCCATTATCAGTCACCGAGACAAACTGAACAAAGTTCTGAGGTCGACCTTGTAAAGATAAGGATTCAGGTCTGTCTGCTGTTTACCTTTGCTCCTGCGCGCACTGCCCTTCTCTCCACATTTATGTGTTTGTTTGTTTGTCTATCTAATCTTTTGGGTTTTTATTTCTAATGAGGTCGACCAGTTGTCTATTTATTATTTTTTTTTACTACGCATCAAGCTGCACTGCTTCCCTTTGCTACTGTGTGCTCGCGCACTCTCGCCTTTACCACTTATTTTTATTTTTGATTTATTTTGTCAATTTAAAAAAAAATACGCATCGTGCTGTGCTGTTTGTGTTTGCTTGAGTGCATTCCCGCGCTCTCGCTTTCTCCACTTTACAATTTTTTGTTATTATTTATCTATTCCTGAGAGTTTATCTTATTTTTTATTTGTTTATTTAAATGAAGTCGACCAGTTGCCTGCCCTTCCTTCCATTGTCCGTCACCGAGACAAACTGAACAAAGTTCTGAGGTCGACCTTGTAAAGATAAAGATTCAGGTCTGTCTGCTGTTTACCTTTGCTCCTGCGCGCACTGCCCTTCTCTCCACATTTATGTGTTTGTTTGTTTGTCTATCTAATCTTTTGGGTTTTTATTTCTAATGAGGTCGACCAGTTGTCTATTTATTATTTTTTTTACTACGCATCAAGCTGCGCTGCTTGTCTTTGCTCCTGTGTGCTCGCGGACTCTCGCCTTTTCCACTCATTTATATTTCTGATTTATTTATGATTTATTTTGTCAATTTAAAAAAAAATACGCATCGTGCTGTGCTGTTTGTGTTTGCTTGAGTGCATTCGCGCGCTCTCGCTTTCTGCACTTTACAATTTTTTTGTTATTATTTATCTATTCCTGAGAGTTTATCTTATTTTTTATTTGTTTATTTAAATGAAGTCGACCAGTTGCCTGCCCTTCCTTCCATTATCCGTCACCGAGACGAACTGAACAAAGTTCTGAGGTCGACCTTGTAAAGATAAGGATTCAGGTCTGTCTGCTGTTTACCTTTGCTCCTGCGCGCACTGCCCTTCTCTCCATATTTATGTGTTTGTTTGTTTGTCTATCTAATCTTTTGGGTTTTTATTTCTAATGAGGTCGACCAGTTGTCTATTTATTATTTTTTTTAGTACGCATCAAGCTGCGCTGCTTGTCTTTGCTCCCGTGTGTTCGCGCACTCTCGCCTTTTCCACTTATTTTTATTTTTGATTTATTTTTTATTTATTTTGTCAATTTAAAAAAAAATACGCATCGTGCTGTGCTGTTTGTGTTTGCTTGAGTGCATTCGCGCGCTCTCGCTTCCTCCACTTTACAATTTTTTTGTTATTATTTATCTCTTCCTGAGAGTTTATCTTATTTTTTATTTGTTTATTTAAATGAAGTCGACCAGTTGCCTGCCCTTCCTTCCATTATCCGTCACCGAGACAAACTGAACAAAGTTCTGAGGTCGACCTTGTAAAGATAAGAATTCAGGTCTGTCTGCTGTTTACTTTTCCTACTGCGCGCACTGCCCTTCTCTCCACATTTATGTGTTTGTTTTTTGGCTATCTAATCTTTTGGGTTTTTATTTCTAATGAGGTCGACCAGTTGTCTATTTATTATTTTTTTTACTACGCCTCAAGCTGCGCTGCTTGTCTATGCTCCTGTGTGCTCGCGCACTCTCGCCTTTTCCACTTATTTTTATTTTTGATTTATTTTTGATTTATTTTGTCAATTTAAAAAAAAATACGCATCGTGCTGTGCTGTTTGTGTTTGCTTGAGTGCATTCGCGCGCTCTCGCTTTCTCCACTTTACAATTTTTTTGTTATTATTTATCTATTCCTGAGAGTTTATCTTATTTTTTATTTGTTTATTTAAATGAAGTCGACCAGTTGCCGGCCCTTCCTTCCATTATCCGTCACCGAGACAAACTGAACAAAGTTCTGAGGTCGACCTTGTAAAGATAAGGATTCAGGTCTGTCTGCTGTTTACCTTTGCTCCTGCGCGCACTGCCCTTCTCTCCACATTTATGTGTTTGTTTGTTTGTCTATCTAATCTTTTGGGTTTTTATTTCTAATGAGGTCGACCAGTTGTCTATTTATTATTTTTTTTTACTACGCATCAAGCTGCCCTGCTTCTATTTGCTCCTGTGTGCTCGCGCACTCTCGCCTTTTCCACTTATTTTTATTTTTGATTTATTTTGTCAATTTAAAAAAAAATACGCATCGTGCTGTGCTGTTTGTGTTTGCTTGAGTGCATTCCCGCGCTGTCGCTTTCTCCACTTTACAATTTTTTGTTATTATTTATCTATTCCTGAGAGTTTATCTTATTTTTTATTTGTTTATTTAAATGAAGTCGACCAGTTGCCTGCCCTTCCTTCCATTGTCCGTCACCGAGACAAACTGAACAAAGTTCTGAGGTCGACCCTGTAAAGATAAAGATTCAGGTCTGTCTGCTGTTTACCTTTGCTCCTGCGCGCACTGCCCTTCTCTCCACATTTATGTGTTTGTTTGTTTGTCTATCTAATCTTTTGGGTTTTTATTTCTAATGAGGTCGACCAGTTGTCTATTTATTATTTTTTTTACTACGCATCAAGCTGCGCTGCTTGTCTTTGCTCCTGTGTGCTCGCGGACTCTCGCCTTTTCCACTCATTTATATTTCTGATTTATTTACGATTTATTTTGTCAATTTAAAAAAAAAATACGCATCGTGCTGTGCTGTTTGTGTTTGCTTGAGTGCATTCGCGCGCTCTCGCTTTCTGCACTTTACAATTTTTTTGTTACTATTTATCTATTCCTGAGAGTTTATCTTATTTTTTATTTGTTTATTTAAATGAAGTCGACCAGTTGCCTGCCCTTCCTTCCATTATCCGTCACCGAGACGAACTGAACAAAGTTCTGAGGTCGACCTTGTAAAGATAAGGATTCAGGTCTGTCTGCTGTTTACCTTTGCTCCTGCGCGCACTGCCCTTCTCTCCATATTTATGTGTTTGTTTGTTTGTCTATCTAATCTTTTGGGTTTTTATTTCTAATGAGGTCGACCAGTTGTCTATTTATTATTTTTTTTACTACGCATCAAGCTGCGCTGCTTGTCTTTGCTCCTGTGTGCTCGCGCACTCTCGCCTTTTCCACTTATTTTTATTTTTGATTTATTTTTGATTTATTTTGTCAATTTAAAAAAAATACGCATCGTGCTGTGCTGTTTGTGTTTGCTTGAGTGCATTCGCGCGCTCTCGCTTTCTCCACTTTACAATTTTTTTGTTATTATTTATCTATTCCTGAGAGTTTATCTTTTTTTTTATTTGTTTATTTAAATGAAGTCGACCAGTTGCCTGCCCTTCCTTCCATTATCCGTCACCGAGACAAACTGAACAAAGTTCTGAGGTCGTCCTTGTAAAGATAAGGATTCAGGTCTGTCTGCTGTTTACCTTTGCTCCTGCGCGCACTGCCCTTCTCTCCACATTTATGTGTTTGTTTGTTTGTCTATCTAATCTTTTGGGTTTTTATTTCTAATGAGGTCGACCAGTTGTCTATTTATTATTTTTTTTACTACGCATCAAGCTGCGCTGCTTGTCTTTGCTCCTGTGTGCTCGCGCACTCTCGCCTTTTCCACTTATTTTTATTTTTGATTTATTTTGTCAATTTTAAAATAAAATACGCATCGTGCTGTGCTGTTTGTGTTTTCTTGAGTGCATTCGCGCGCTCTCGCTTTCTCCACTTTACAATTTTTTTCTTATTATTTATCTATTCTTGAGAGTTTATCTTATTTATTATTTGTTTATTTAAATGAAGTCGACCAGTTGCCTGCCCTTCCTTCCATTATCCGTCACCGAGACAAACTGAACAAAGTTCTGAGGTCGACCTTGTAAAGATAAGGATTCAGGTCTGTCTGCTGTTTACCTTTGCTCCTGCGCGCACTGCCCTTCTCTCCACATTTATGTGTTTGTTTGTTTGTCTATCTAATCTTTTGGGTTTTTATTTCTAATGAGGTCGACCAGTTGTGTATTTATTATTTTTTTTACTACGCATCAAGCTGCGCTGCTTGTCTTTGCTCCTGTGTGCTCACGGACTCTCGCCTTTTCCACTTATTTATGTGTTTGTTTGTTTGTCTATCTAATATTTTGGGTTTTTATTTCTAATGAGGTCGACCAGTTGTCTATTTATTATTTTTTTTACTACGCATCAAGCTGCGCTGCTTGTCTTTGCTCCTGTGTGCTCGCGCACTCTCGCCTTTTCCACTTATTTTTATTTTTGATTTATTTTGTCAATTTTTAAAAAAAAATACGCATCGTGCTGTGCTGTTTGTGTTTGCTTGAGTGCATTCGCGCGCTCTCGCTTTCTCCACTTTACAATTTTTTGTTATTATTTATCTATTCCTGAGAGTTTATCTTATTTTTTATTTGTTTATTTAAATGAAGTCGACCAGTTGCCTGCCCTTCCTTCCATTATCCGTCACCGAGACAAACTGAACAAAGTTCTGAAGTCGACCTTGTAAATATAAGGATTCAGGTCTGTCTGCTGTTTACCTTTGCTCCTGCGCGCAGTGCCCTTCTCTCCACATTTATGTGTTTGTTTGTTTGTCTATCTAATCTTTTGGGTTTTTATTTCTAATGAGGTCGACCAGTTGTCTATTTATTATTTTTTTTACTACGCATCAAGCTGCGCTGCTTGTCTTTGCTCCTGTGTGCTCGCGCACTCTCGCCTTTTCCACTTATTTTTATTTTTGATTTATTTTTGATTTATTTTGTCAATTTTAAAAAATATACGCATCGTGCTGTGCTGTTTGTGTTTGCTTGAGTGCATTACCACGCTCTCGCTTTCTCCACTTTACAATTTTTTTGTAATTATTTATCTATTCCTGAGAGTTTATCTTATTTTTTATTTGTTTATTTAAATGAAGTCGACCAGTTGCCTGCCCTTCCTTCCATTATCCGTCACCGAGACAAACTGAACAAAGTTCTGAGGTCGACCTTGTAAAGATAAGGATTCAGGTCTGTCTGCTGTTTACCTTTGCTCCTGCGCGCACTGCCCTTCTCTCCACATTTATGTGTTTGTTTGTTTGTCTATCTAATCTTTTGGGTTTTTATTTCTAATGAGGTCGACCAGTTGTCTATTTATTATTTTTTTTTACTACGCATCAAGCTGCACTGCTTCTCTTTGCTCCTGTGTGCTCGCGCACTCTCGCCTTTTCCACTTATTTTTATTTTTGATTTATTTTGTCAATTTAAAAAAAAATACGCATCGGGCTGTGCTGTTTGTGTTTGCTTGAGTGCATTCCCGCGCTCTCGCTTTCTCCACTTTACAATTTTTTGTTATTATTTATCTATTCCTGAGAGTTTATCTTATTTTTTATTTGTTTATTTAAATGAAGTCGACCAGTTGCCTGCCCTTCCTTCCATTGTCCGTCACCGAGACAAACTGAACAAAGTTCTGAGGTCGACCTTGTAAAGATAAAGATTCAGGTCTGTCTGCTGTTTACCTTTGCTCCTGCGCGCACTGCCCTTCTCTCCACATTTATGTGTTTGTTTGTTTGTCTATCTAATCTTTTGGGTTTTTATTTCTAATGAGGTCGACCAGTTGTCTATTTATTATTTTTTTTTACTACGCATCAAGCTGCACTGCTTCTCTTTGCTCCTGTGTGCTCGCGCACTCTCGCCTTTTCCACTTATTTTTATTTTTGATTTATTTTGTCAATTTAAAAAAAAATACGCATCGTGCTGTGCTGTTTGTGTTTGCTTGAGTGCATTCCCGCGCTCTCGCTTTCTCCACTTTACAATTTTTTGTTATTATTTATCTATTCCTGAGAGTTTATCTTATTTTTTATTTGTTTATTTAAATGAAGTCGACCAGTTGCCTGCCCTTCCTTCCATTGTCCGTCACCGAGACAAACTGAACAAAGTTCTGAGGTCGACCTTGTAAAGATAAAGATTCAGGTCTGTCTGCTGTTTACCTTTGCTCCTGCGCGCACTGCCCTTCTCTCCACATTTATGTGTTTGTTTGTTTGTCTATCTAATCTTTTGGGTTTTTATTTCTAATGAGGTCGACCAGTTGTCTATTTATTATTTTTTTTACTACGCATCAAGCTGCGCTGCTTGTCTTTGCTCCTGTGTGCTCGCGGACTCTCGCCTTTTCCACTCATTTATATTTCTGATTTATTTATGATTTATTTTGTCAATTTAAAAAAAAATACGCATCGTGCTGTGCTGTTTGTGTTTGCTTGAGTGCATTCGCGCGCTCTCGCTTTCTGCACTTTACAATTTTTTTGTTATTATTTATCTATTCCTGAGAGTTTATCTTATTTTTTATTTGTTTATTTAAATGAAGTCGACCAGTTGCCTGCCCTTCCTTCCATTATCCGTCACCGAGACGAACTGAACAAAGTTCTGATGTCGACCTTGTAAAGATAAGGATTCAGGTCTGTCTGCTGTTTACCTTTGCTCCTGCGCGCACTGCCCTTCTCTCCATATTTATGTGTTTGTTTGTTTGTCTATCTAATCTTTTGGGTTTTTATTTCTAATGAGGTCGACCAGTTGTCTATTTATTATTTTTTTTACTACGCATCAAGCTGCGCTGCTTGTCTTTGCTCCCGTGTGTTCGCGCACTCTCGCCTTTTCCACTTATTTTTATTTTTGATTTATTTTTGATTTATTTTGTCAATTTAAAAAAAAATACGCATCGTGCTGTGCTGTTTGTGTTTGCTTGAGTGCATTCGCGCGCTCTCGCTTCCTCCACTTTACAATTTTTTTGTTATTATTTATCTCTTCCTGAGAGTTTATCTTATTTTTTATTTGTTTATTTAAATGAAGTCGACCAGTTGCCTGCCCTTCCTTCCATTATCCGTCACCGAGACAAACTGAACAAAGTTCTGAGGTCGACCTTGTAAAGATAAGAATTCAGGTCTGTCTGCTGTTTACTTTTCCTCCTGCGCGCACTGCCCTTCTCTCCACATTTATGTGTTTGTTTGTTTGTCTATCTAATCTTTTGGGTTTTTATTTCTAATGAGGTCGACCAGTTGTCTATTTATTATTTTTTTTACTACGCCTCAAGCTGCGCTGCTTGTCTATGCTCCTGTGTGCTCGCGCACTCTCGCCTTTTCCACTTATTTTTATTTTTGATTTATTTTTGATTTATTTTGTCAATTTAAAAAAAAATACGCATCGTGCTGTGCTGTTTGTGTTTGCTTGAGTGCATTCGCGCGCTCTCGCTTTCTCCACTTTACAATTTTTTTGTTATTATTTATCTATTCCTGAGAGTTTATCTTATTTTTTATTTGTTTATTTAAATGAAGTCGACCAGTTGCCTGCCCTTCCTTCCATTATCCGTCACCGAGACAAACTGAACAAAGTTCTGAGGTCGACCTTGTAAAGATAAGGATTCAGGTCTGTCTGCTGTTTACCTTTGCTCCTGCGCGCACTGCCCTTCTCTCCACATTTATGTGTTTGTTTGTTTGTCTATCTAATCTTTTGGGTTTTTATTTCTAATGAGGTCGACCAGTTGTCTATTTATTATTTTTTTTTACTACGCATCAAGCTGCCCTGCTTCTCTTTGCTCCTGTGTGCTCGCGCACTCTCGCCTTTTCCACTTATTTTTATTTTTGATTTATTTTGTCAATTTAAAAAAAAATACGCATCGTGCTGTGCTGTTTGTGTTTGCTTGAGTGCATTCCCGCGCTGTCGCTTTCTCCACTTTACAATTTTTTGTTATTATTTATCTATTCCTGAGAGTTTATCTTATTTTTTATTTGTTTATTTAAATGAAGTCGACCAGTTGCCTGCCCTTCCTTCCATTGTCCGTCACCGAGACAAACTGAACAAAGTTCTGAGGTCGACCCTGTAAAGATAAAGATTCAGGTCTGTCTGCTGTTTACCTTTGCTCCTGCGCGCACTGCCCTTCTCTCCACATTTATGTGTTTGTTTGTTTGTCTATCTAATCTTTTGGGTTTTTATTTCTAATGAGGTCGACCAGTTGTCTATTTATTATTTTTTTTACTACGCATCAAGCTGCGCTGCTTGTCTTTGCTCCTGTGTGCTCGCGGACTCAAGCCTTTTCCACTCATTTATATTTCTGATTTATTTATGATTTATTTTGTCAATTTAAAAAAAAATACGCATCGTGCTGTGCTGTTTGTGTTTGCTTGAGTGCATTCGCGCGCTCTCGCTTTCTGCACTTTACAATTTTTTTGTTACTATTTATCTATTCCTGAGAGTTTATCTTATTTTTTATTTGTTTATTTAAATGAAGTCGACCAGTTGCCTGCCCTTCCTTCCATTATCCGTCAACGAGACGAACTGAACAAAGTTCTGAGGTCGACCTTGTAAAGATAAGGATTCAGGTCTGTCTGCTGTTTACCTTTGCTCCTGCGCGCACTGCCCTTCTCTCCATATTTATGTGTTTGTTTGTTTGTCTATCTAATCTTTTGGGTTTTTATTTCTAATGAGGTCGACCAGTTGTCTATTTATTATTTTTTTTACTACGCATCAAGCTGCGCTGCTTGTCTTTGCTCCCGTGTGTTCGCGCACTCTCGCCTTTTCCACTTATTTTTATTTTTGATTTATTTTTGATTTATTTTGTCAATTTAAAAAAAATACGCATCGTGCTGTGCTGTTTGTGTTTGCTTGAGTGCATTCGCGCGCTCTCGCTTCCTCCACTTTACAATTTTTTTGTTATTATTTATCTATTCCTGAGAGTTTATCTTATTTTTTATTTGTTTATTTAAATGAAGTCGACCAGTTGCCTGCCCTTCCTTCCATTATCCGTCACCGAGACAAACTGAACAAAGTTCTGAGTTCGACCTTGTAAAGATAAGAATTCAGGTCTGTCTGCTCTTTACTTTTCCTCCTGCGCGCACTGCCCTTCTCTCCACATTTATGTGTTTGTTTGTTTGTCTATCTAATCTTTTGGGTTTTTATTTCTAATGAGGTCGACCAGTTGTCTATTTATTATTTTTTTTACTACGCATCAAGCTGCGCTGCTTGTCTATGCTCCTGTGTGCTCGCGCACTCTCGCCTTTTCCACTTATTTTTATTTTTGATTTATTTTTGATTTATTTTGTCAATTTTTAAAAAAAATATAAATCGTGCTGTGCTGTTTGTGTTTGCTTGAGTACATTCGCGCGCTCTCGCTTTCTCCAGTTTACAATTTTTTTGTTATTATTTATCTATTCCTGAGAGTTTATCCTTTTTTTTAATTGTTTATTTAAATGAAGTCGACCAGTTGCCTGCCCTTCCTTCCATTATCTGTCACCGAGACAAACTGAACAAAGTTCTGAGGTTGACCTTGTAAAGATAAGGATTCAGGTCTGTCTGCTGGTTACCATTGCTCCTGTGCGCACTGCCCTTCTCTCCACATTTATGTGTTTGTTTGTTTGTCTATCTAATCTTTTGGGTTTTTATTTCTAATGAGGACGACCCGTTGTCTATTTATTATTTTTTTTACTACGCATCAAGCTGCGCTGCTTGTCTTTGCTCCTGTGTGCTCGCGCACTCTCGCCTTTTCCACTTATTTTTATTTTTGATTTATTTTTGATTTATTTTGTCAATTTAAAAAAAAATACGCATCGTGCTGTGCTGTTTGTGTTTGCTTGAGTGCATTCGCGCGGTCTCGCTTTCTCCACTTTACAATTTTTTTGTTATTATTTATCTATTCCTGAGAGTTTATCTTATTTTTTATTTGTTTATTTAAATGAAGTCGACCAGTTGCCTGCCCTTCCTTCCATTATCCGTCACCGAGACACACTGAACAAAGTTCTGAGGTCGTCCTTGTAAAGATAAGGATTCAGGTCTGTCTGCTGTTTACCTTTGCTCCTGCGCGCACTGCCCTTCTCTCCACATTTATGTGTTTGTTTGTTTGTCTATCTAATCTTTTGGGTTTTTATTTCTAATGAGGTCGACCAGTTGTCTATTTATTATTTTTTTTACTACGCATCAAGCTGCGCTGCTTGTCTTTGCTCCTGTGTGCTCGCGCACTCTCGCCTTTTCCACTTATTTTTATTTTTGATTTATTTTGTCAATTTTAAAATAAAATACGCATCGTGCTGTGCTGTTTGTGTTTTCTTGAGTGCATTCTCGCGCTCTCGCTTTCTCCACTTTACAATTTTTTTCTTATTATTTATCTATTCTTGAGAGTTTATCTTATTTATTATTTGTTTATTTAAATGAAGTCGACCAGTTGCCTGCCCTTCCTTCCATTATCCGTCACCGAGACAAACTGAACAAAGTTCTGAGGTCGACCTTGTAAAGATGAGGATTCAGGTCTGTCTGCTGTTTACCTTTGCTCCTGCGCGCACTGCCCTTCTCTCCACATTTATGTGTTTGTTTGTTTGTCTATCTAATCTTTTGGGTTTTTATTTCTAATGAGGTCGACCAGTTGTGTATTTATTATTTTTTTTACTACGCATCAAGCTGCGCTGCTTGTCTTTGCTCCTGTGTGCTCACGGACTCTCGCCTTTTCCACTTATTTATGTGTTTGTTTGTTTGTCTATCTAATCTTTTGGGTTTTTATTTCTAATGAGGTCGACCAGTTGTCTATTTATTATTTTTTTTACTACGCATCAAGCTGCGCTGCTTGTCTTTGCTCCTTTGTGCTCGCGCACTCTCGCCTTTTCCACTTATTTTTATTTTTGATTTATTTTGTCAATTTTAAAAAAAAAATACGCATCGTGCTGTGCTGTTTGTGTTTGCTTGAGTGCATTCGCGCGCTCTCGCTTTCTCCACTTTACAATTTTTTGTTATTATTTATTTATTCCTGAGAGTTTATCTTATTTTTTATTTGTTTATTTAAATGAAGTCGACCAGTTGCCTGCCCTTCCTTCCATTATCCGTCACCGAGACAAACTGAACAAAGTTCTGAAGTCGACCTTGTAAATATAAGGATTCAGGTCTGTCTGCTGTTTACCTTTGCTCCTGCGCGCAGTGCCCTTCTCTCCACATTTATGTGTTTGTTTGTTTGTCTATCTAATCTTTTGGGTTTTTATTTCTAATGAGGTCGACCAGTTGTCTATTTATTATTTTTTTTACTACGCATCAAGCTGTGCTGCTTGTCTTTGCTCCTGTGTACTCGCGCACTCTCGCCTTTTCCACTTATTTTTATTTTTGATTTATTTTTGATTTATTTTGTCAATTTAAAAAAAAATACGCATCGTGCTGTGCTGTTTGTGTTTGCTTGAGTGCATTCGCGCGCTCTCGCTTCCTCCACTTTACAATTTTTTTGTTATTATTTATCTATTCCTGAGAGTTTATCTTATTTTTTATTTGTTTATTTAAATGAAGTCGACCAGTTGCCTGCCCTTCCTTCCATTATCCGTCACCGAGACAAACTGAACAAAGTTCTGAGGTCGACCTTGTAAAGATAAGGATTCAGGTCTGTCTGCTGTTTACTTTTGCTCCTGCGCGCCCTGCCCTTCTCTCCACATTTATGTGTTTGTTTGTTTGTCTATCTAATCTTTTGGGTTTTTATTTCTAATGAGGTCGACCAGTTGTCTATTTATTATTTTTTTTACTACGCATCAAGCTGCGCTGCTTGTCTTTGCTCCTGTGTGCTCGCACACTCTCGCCTTTTCCACTTATTTTTATTTTTGATTTATTTTTGATTTATTTTGTCAATTTTTAAAAAAAATACGCATCGTGCTGTGCTGTTTGTGTTTGCTTGAGTGCATTCGCGCGCTCTCGCTTTCTCCAGTTTACAATTTTTTTGTTATTATTTATCTATTCCTGAGAGTTTATCCTTTTTTTTAATTGTTTATTTAAATGAAGTCGACCAGTTGCCTGCCCTTCCTTCCATTATCCGTCACCGAGACAAACTGAACAAAGTTCTGAGGTCGACCTTGTAAAGATATGGATTCAGGTCTGTCTGATGGTTACCTTTGCTCCTGCGCCCACTGCCATTCTCTCCACATTTATGTGTTTGTTTGTTTGTCTATCTAATCTTTTGGGTTTTTATTTCTAATGAGGAAGACCCGTTGTCTATTTATTATTTTTTTACTACGCATCAAACTGCGCTGCTTGTCTTTGCTCCTGTGTGCTCGCGCACTCTTGCCTTTTCCACTTATTTTTATTTTTGATTTATTTTTTATTTATTTTGTCAATTTAAAAAAAAATACGCATCGTGCTGTGCTGTTTGTGTTTGCTTGAGTGCATTAGCGCGCTCTCGCTTTCTCCTCTTTACAATTTTTTTGTTATTATTTATCTATTCCTGAGAGTTTATCTTATTTTTTATTTGTTTATTTAAATGAAGTCGACCAGTTTCCTGCCCTTCCTTCCATTATCCGTCACCGAGACAAACTGAACAAAGTTCTGAGGTCGACCTTGTAAAGAAAAGGATTCAGGTCTGTCTGCTGTTTACCTTTGCTCCTGCGCGCACTGCCCTTCTCTCCACACTTATGTGTTTGTTTGTTTGTCTATCTAATCTTTTGGGTTTTTATTTCTAATGAGGTCGACCAGTTGTCTATTTATTATTTTTTTTACTACGCATCAAGCTGCGATGCTTGTCTTTTCTCCTGTGTGCTCGCGCACTCTCGCCTTTTCCACTTATTTTTATTTTTGATTTATTTTTGATTCATTTTGTCAATTTTATAAAAAAATACGCATCGTGCTGTGCTGTTTGTGTTTGCTTGAGTGCATTCGCGCGCTCTCGCTTTCTCCACTTTACAATTTCTTTGTTATTCTTTATCTATTCCTGAGAGTTTATCTTATTTTTTATTTGTTTATTTAAATGAAGTCGACCAGTTGCCTGCCCTTCCTTCCATTATCCGTCACCGAGACAAACTGAACAAAGTTCTGAGGTCGACCTTGTAAAGATAAGGATTCAGGTCTGTCTGCTGTTTACCTTTGCTCCTGCGCGCACTGCCCTTCTCTCCACATTTATGTGTTTGTTTGTTTGTCTATCTAATCTTTTGGGTTTTTATTTCTAATGAGGTCGACCAGTTGTCTATTTATTATTTTTTTTACTACGCATCAAGCTGCGCTGCTTGTCTTTGCTCCTGTGTGCTCGCGCACTCTCGCCTTTTCCAGTAATTTTTATTTTTGATTTATTTTTGATTTATTTTGTCAATTTTAAAAAAAAATACGCATCGTGCTGTGCTGTTTGTGTTTGCTTGAGTGCATTCGCGTGCTCTCGCTTTCTCCACTTTACAATTTTTTTGTTATTATTTATCTATTCCTGAGAATTTATCTTATTTTTTATTTGTTTATTTAAAGAAGTCGACCAGTTGCCTGCCCTTCCTTCCATTATCCGTCACCGAGACAAACTGAACAAAGTTCTGAGGTCGACCTTGTAAAGATAAGGATTCAGGTCTGTCTGATGTTTACCTTTGCTCCTGCGCGCACTGCCCTTCTCTCCACATTTATGTGTTTGTTTGTTTGTCTATCTAATCTTTTGGGTTTTTATTACTAATGAGGTCGACCAGTTGTCTATTTATTATTTTTTTACTACGCATCAAGCTGCGCTGCTTGTCTTTGCTCCTGTGTGCTCGCGCACTCTCGCCTTTTCCACTTATTTTTATTTTTGATTTATTTTTTATTTATTTTGTCAATTTAAAAAAAATACGCATCGTGCTGTGCTGTTTGTGTTTGCTTGAGTGCATTCGCGCGCTCTCGCTTTCTCCACTTTACAATTTTTTTGTTATTATTCATCTATTCCTGAGAGTTTATCTTATTTTTTATTTGTTTATTTAAATGAAGTCGACCAGTTGCCTGCCCTTCCTTCCATTATCCGTCACCGAGACAAACTGAACAAAGTTCTGAGGTCGACCTTGTAAAGATAAGGATTCAGGTCTGTCTGCTGTTTACCTTTGCTCCTGCGCGCACTGCCCTTCTCTCCACATTTATGTGTTTGTTTGTTTGTCTATCTAATCTTTTGGGTTTTTATTTCTAATGAGGTCGACCAGTTGTCTATTTATTATTTTTTTTACTACGCATCAAGCTGCGCTGCTTGTCTTTGCTCCTGTGTGCTCGCGCACTCTCGCCTTTTCCACTTATTTTTATTTTTGATTTATTTTTGATTTATTTTGTCAATTTTAAAAAATATACGCATCGTGCTGTGCTGTTTGTGTTTGCTTGAGTGTATTCGCGCGCTCTCGCTTTCTCTACTTTACAATTTTTTTGTTATTATTTATCTATTCCTGAGAGTTTATCTTATTTTTTATTTGTTTATTTAAAGAAGTCGACCAGTTGCCTGCCCTTCCTTCCATTATCCGTCACCGAGACAAACTGAACAAAGTTCTGAGGTCGACCTTGTAAAGATAAGGATTCAGGTCTGTCTGCTGTTTACCTTTGCTCCTGCGCGCACTGCCCTTCTCTCCACATTTTTGTGTTTGTTTGTTTGTCTATCTAATCTTTTGGGTTTTTATTTCTAATGAGGTCGACCAGTTGTCTATTTATTATTTTTTTTTACTACGCATCAAGCTGCACTGCTTCTCTTTGCTCCTGTGTGCTCGCGCACTCTCGCCTTTTCCACTTATTTTTATTTTTGATTTATTTTGTCAATTTAAAAAAAAATACGCATCGTGCTGTGCTGTTTGTGTTTGCTTGAGTGCATTCCCGCGCTCTCGCTTTCTCCACTTTACAATTTTTTGTTATTATTTATCTATTCCTGAGAGTTTATCTTATTTTTTATTTGTTTATTTAAATGAAGTCGACCAGTTGCCTGCCCTTCCTTCCATTGTCCGTCACCGAGACAAACTGAACAAAGTTCTGAGGTCGACCTTGTAAAGATAAAGATTCAGGTCTGTCTGCTGTTTACCTTTGCTCCTGCGCGCACTGCCCTTCTCTCCACATTTATGTGTTTGTTTGTTTGTCTATCTAATCTTTTGGGTTTTTATTTCTAATGAGGTCGACCAGTTGTCTATTTATTATTTTTTTTACTACGCATCAAGCTGCGCTGCTTGTCTTTGCTCCTGTGTGCTCGCGGACTCTCGCCTTTTCCACTCATTTATATTTCTGATTTATTTATGATTTATTTTGTCAATTTAAAAAAAAATACGCATCGTGCTGTGCTGTTTGTGTTTGCTTGAGTGCATTCGCGCGCTCTCGCTTTCTGCACTATACAATTTTTTTGTTATTATTTATCTATTCCTGAGAGTTTATCTTATTTTTTATTTGTTTATTTAAATGAAGTCGACCAGTTGCCTTCCCTTCCTTTCATTATCCGTCACCGAGACGAACTGAACAAAGTTCTGAGGTCGACCTTGTAAAGATAAGGATTCAGGTCTGTCTGCTGTTTACCTTTGCTCCTGCGCGCACTGCCCTTCTCTCCATATTTATGTGTTTGTTTGTTTGTCTATCTAATCTTTTGGGTTTTTATTTCTAATGAGGTCGACCAGTTGTCTATTTATTATTTTTTTTACTACGCATCAAGCTGCGCTGCTTGTCTTTGCTCCCGTGTGTTCGCGCACTCTCGCCTTTTCCACTTATTTTTATTTTTGATTTATTTTTGATATATTTTGTCAATTTAAAAAAAAAATACGCATCGTGCTGTGCTGTTTGTGTTTGCTTGAGTGCATTCGCGCGCTCTCGCTTCCTCCACTTTACAATTTTTTTGTTATTATTTATCTCTTCCTGAGAGTTTATCTTATTTTTTATTTGTTTATTTAAATGAAGTCGACCAGTTGCCTGCCCTTCCTTCCATTATCCGTCACCGAGACAAACTGAACAAAGTTCTGAGGTCGACCTTGTAAAGATAAGAATTCAGGTCTGTCTGCTGTTTACTTTTCCTCCTGCGTGCACTGCCCTTCTCTCCACATTTATGTGTTTGTTTGTTTGTCTATCTAATCTTTTGGGTTTTTATTTCTAATGAGGTCGACCAGTTGTCTATTTATTATTTTTTTTACTACGCCTCAAGCTGCGCTGCTTGTCTATGCTCCTGTGTGCTCGCGCACTCTCGCCTTTTCCACTTATTTTTATTTTTGATTTATTTTTGATTTATTTTGTCAATTTAAAAAAAATACGCATCGTGCTGTGCTGTTTGTGTTTGCTTGAGTGCATTCGCGCGCTCTCGCTTTCTCCACTTTACAATTTTTTTGTTATTATTTATCTATTCCTGAGAGTTTATCTTATTTTTTATTTGTTTATTTAAATGAAGTCGACCAGTTGCCTGCCCTTCCTTCCATTATCTGTCACCGAGACAAACTGAACAAAGTTCTGAGGTTGACCTTGTAAAGATAAGGATTCAGGTCTGTCGGCTGGTTACCATTGCTCCTGTGCGCACTGCCCTTCTCTCCACATTTATGTGTTTGTTTGTTTGTCTATCTAATCTTTTGGGTTTTTATTTCTAATGAGGACGACCCGTTGTCTATTTATTATTTTTTTTACTACGCATCAAGCTGCGCTGCTTGTCTTTGCTCCTGTGTGCTCGCGCACTCTCGCCTTTTCCACTTATTTTTATTTTTGATTTATTTTGTCAATTTTAAAATAAAATACGCATCGTGCTGTGCTGTTTGTGTTTTCTTGAGTGCATTCGCGCGCTCTCGCTTTCTCCACTTTACAATTTTTTTCTTATTATTTATCTATTCTTGAGAGTTTATCTTATTTATTATTTGTTTATTTAAATGAAGTCGACCAGTTGCCTGCCCTTCCTTCCATTATCCGTCACCGAGACAAACTGAACAAAGTTCTGAGGTCGACCTTGTAAAGATGAGGATTCAGGTCTGTCTGCTGTTTACCTTTGCTCCTGCGCGCACTGCCCTTCTCTCCACATTTATGTGTTTGTTTGTTTGTCTATCTAATCTTTTGGGTTTTTATTTCTAATGAGGTCGACCAGTTGTGTATTTATTATTTTTTTTACTACGCATCAAGCTGCGCTGCTTGTCTTTGCTCCTGTGTGCTCACGGACTCTCGCCTTTTCCACTTATTTATGTGTTTGTTTGTTTGTCTATCTAATCTTTTGGGTTTTTATTTCTAATGAGGTCGACCAGTTGTCTATTTATTATTTTTTTTACTACGCATCAAGCTGCGCTGCTTGTCTTTGCTCCTGTGTGCTCGCGCACTCTCGCCTTTTCCACTTATTTTTATTTTTGATTTATTTTGTCAATTTTAAAAAAAAATACGCATCGTGCTGTGCTGTTTGTGTTTGCTTGAGTGCATTCGCGCGCTCTCGCTTTCTCCACTTTACAATTTTTTTGTTATTATTTATCTATTCCTGAGAGTTTATCTTATTTTTTATTTGTTTATTTAAATGAAGTCGACCAGTTGCCTGCCCTTCCTTCCATTATCCGTCACCGAGACAAACTGAACAAAGTTCTGAAGTCGACCTTGTAAATATAAGGATTCAGGTCTGTCTGCTGTTTACCTTTGCTCCTGCGCGCAGTGCCCTTCTCTCCACATTTATGTGTTTGTTTGTTTGTCTATCTAATCTTTTGGGTTTTTATTTCTAATGAGGTCGACCAGTTGTCTATTTATTATTTTTTTTACTACGCATCAAGCTGTGCTGCTTGTCTTTGCTCCTGTGTGCTCGCGCACTCTCGCCTTTTCCACTTATTTTTATTTTTGATTTATTTTTGATTTATTTTGTCAATTTTTAAAAAAAATACGCATCGTGCTGTGCTGTTTGTGTTTGCTTGAGTGCATTCGCGCGCTCTCGCTTTCTCCAGTTTACAATTTTTTTGTTATTATTTATCTATTCCTGAGAGTTTATCCTTTTTTTTAATTGTTTATTTAAATGAAGTCGACCAGTTGCCTGCCCTTCCTTCCATTATCCGTCACCGAGACAAACTGAACAAAGTTCTGAGGTCGACCTTGTAAAGATATGGATTCAGGTCTGTCTGATGGTTACCTTTGCTCCTGCGCCCACTGCCATTCTCTCCACATTTATGTGTTTGTTTGTTTGTCTATCTAATCTTTTGGGTTTTTATTTCTAATGAGGAAGACCCGTTGTCTATTTATTATTTTTTTACTACGCATCAAACTGCGCTGCTTGTCTTTGCTCCTGTGTGCTCGCGCACTCTTGCCTTTTCCACTTATTTTTATTTTTGATTTATTTTTTATTTATTTTGTCAATTTAAAAAAAAATACGCATCGTGCTGTGCTGTTTGTGTTTGCTTGAGTGCATTAGCGCGCTCTCGCTTTCTCCTCTTTACAATTTTTTTGTTATTATTTATCTATTCCTGAGAGTTTATCTTATTTTTTATTTGTTTATTTAAATGAAGTCGACCAGTTTCCTGCCCTTCCTTCCATTATCCGTCACCGAGACAAACTGAACAAAGTTCTGAGGTCGACCTTGTAAAGAAAAGGATTCAGGTCTGTCTGCTGTTTACCTTTGCTCCTGCGCGCACTGCCCTTCTCTCCACACTTATGTGTTTGTTTGTTTGTCTATCTAATCTTTTGGGTTTTTATTTCTAATGAGGTCGACCAGTTGTCTATTTATTATTTTTTTTACTACGCATCAAGCTGCGATGCTTGTCTTTTCTCCTGTGTGCTCGCGCACTCTCGCCTTTTCCACTTATTTTTATTTTTGATTTATTTTTGATTCATTTTGTCAATTTTATAAAAAAATACGCATCGTGCTGTGCTGTTTGTGTTTGCTTGAGTGCATTCGCGCGCTCTCGCTTTCTCCACTTTACAATTTCTTTGTTATTCTTTATCTATTCCTGAGAGTTTATCTTATTTTTTATTTGTTTATTTAAATGAAGTCGACCAGTTGCCTGCCCTTCCTTCCATTATCCGTCACCGAGACAAACTGAACAAAGTTCTGAGGTCGACCTTGTAAAGATAAGGATTCAGGTCTGTCTGCTGTTTACCTTTGCTCCTGCGCGCACTGCCCTTCTCTCCACATTTATGTGTTTGTTTGTTTGTCTATCTAATCTTTTGGGTTTTTATTTCTAATGAGGTCGACCAGTTGTCTATTTATTATTTTTTTTACTACGCATCAAGCTGCGCTGCTTGTCTTTGCTCCTGTGTGCTCGCGCACTCTCGCCTTTTCCAGTAATTTTTATTTTTGATTTATTTTTGATTTATTTTGTCAATTTTAAAAAAAAATACGCATCGTGCTGTGCTGTTTGTGTTTGCTTGAGTGCATTCGCGTGCTCTCGCTTTCTCCACTTTACAATTTTTTTGTTATTATTTATCTATTCCTGAGAATTTATCTTATTTTTTATTTGTTTATTTAAAGAAGTCGACCAGTTGCCTGCCCTTCCTTCCATTATCCGTCACCGAGACAAACTGAACAAAGTTCTGAGGTCGACCTTGTAAAGATAAGGATTCAGGTCTGTCTGATGTTTACCTTTGCTCCTGCGCGCACTGCCCTTCTCTCCACATTTATGTGTTTGTTTGTTTGTCTATCTAATCTTTTGGGTTTTTATTACTAATGAGGTCGACCAGTTGTCTATTTATTATTTTTTTACTACGCATCAAGCTGCGCTGCTTGTCTTTGCTCCTGTGTGCTCGCGCACTCTCGCCTTTTCCACTTATTTTTATTTTTGATTTATTTTTTATTTATTTTGTCAATTTAAAAAAAATACGCATCGTGCTGTGCTGTTTGTGTTTGCTTGAGTGCATTCGCGCGCTCTCGCTTTCTCCACTTTACAATTTTTTTGTTATTATTCATCTATTCCTGAGAGTTTATCTTATTTTTTATTTGTTTATTTAAATGAAGTCGACCAGTTGCCTGCCCTTCCTTCCATTATCCGTCACCGAGACAAACTGAACAAAGTTCTGAGGTCGACCTTGTAAAGATAAGGATTCAGGTCTGTCTGCTGTTTACCTTTGCTCCTGCGCGCACTGCCCTTCTCTCCACATTTATGTGTTTGTTTGTTTGTCTATCTAATCTTTTGGGTTTTTATTTCTAATGAGGTCGACCAGTTGTCTATTTATTATTTTTTTTACTACGCATCAAGCTGCGCTGCTTGTCTTTGCTCCTGTGTGCTCGCGCACTCTCGCCTTTTCCACTTATTTTTATTTTTGATTTATTTTTGATTTATTTTGTCAATTTTAAAAAATATACGCATCGTGCTGTGCTGTTTGTGTTTGCTTGAGTGTATTCGCGCGCTCTCGCTTTCTCTACTTTACAATTTTTTTGTTATTATTTATCTATTCCTGAGAGTTTATCTTATTTTTTATTTGTTTATTTAAAGAAGTCGACCAGTTGCCTGCCCTTCCTTCCATTATCCGTCACCGAGACAAACTGAACAAAGTTCTGAGGTCGACCTTGTAAAGATAAGGATTCAGGTCTGTCTGCTGTTTACCTTTGCTCCTGCGCGCACTGCCCTTCTCTCCATATTTATGTGTTTGTTTGTTTGTCTATCTAATCTTTTGGGTTTTTATTTCTAATGAGGTCGACCAGTTGTCTATTTATTATTTTTTTTACTACGCATCAAGCTGCGCTGCTTGTCTTTGCTCCCGTGTGTTCGCGCACTCTCGCCTTTTCCACTTATTTTTATTTTTGATTTATTTTTGATATATTTTGTCAATTTAAAAAAAAAATACGCATCGTGCTGTGCTGTTTGTGTTTGCTTGAGTGCATTCGCGCGCTCTCGCTTCCTCCACTTTACAATTTTTTTGTTATTATTTATCTCTTCCTGAGAGTTTATCTTATTTTTTATTTGTTTATTTAAATGAAGTCGACCAGTTGCCTGCCCTTCCTTCCATTATCCGTCACCGAGACAAACTGAACAAAGTTCTGAGGTCGACCTTGTAAAGATAAGAATTCAGGTCTGTCTGCTGTTTACTTTTCCTCCTGCGTGCACTGCCCTTCTCTCCACATTTATGTGTTTGTTTGTTTGTCTATCTAATCTTTTGGGTTTTTATTTCTAATGAGGTCGACCAGTTGTCTATTTATTATTTTTTTTACTACGCCTCAAGCTGCGCTGCTTGTCTATGCTCCTGTGTGCTCGCGCACTCTCGCCTTTTCCACTTATTTTTATTTTTGATTTATTTTTGATTTATTTTGTCAATTTAAAAAAAATACGCATCGTGCTGTGCTGTTTGTGTTTGCTTGAGTGCATTCGCGCGCTCTCGCTTTCTCCACTTTACAATTTTTTTGTTATTATTTATCTATTCCTGAGAGTTTATCTTATTTTTTATTTGTTTATTTAAATGAAGTCGACCAGTTGCCTGCCCTTCCTTCCATTATCTGTCACCGAGACAAACTGAACAAAGTTCTGAGGTTGACCTTGTAAAGATAAGGATTCAGGTCTGTCGGCTGGTTACCATTGCTCCTGTGCGCACTGCCCTTCTCTCCACATTTATGTGTTTGTTTGTTTGTCTATCTAATCTTTTGGGTTTTTATTTCTAATGAGGACGACCCGTTGTCTATTTATTATTTTTTTTACTACGCATCAAGCTGCGCTGCTTGTCTTTGCTCCTGTGTGCTCGCGCACTCTCGCCTTTTCCACTTATTTTTATTTTTGATTTATTTTGTCAATTTTAAAATAAAATACGCATCGTGCTGTGCTGTTTGTGTTTTCTTGAGTGCATTCGCGCGCTCTCGCTTTCTCCACTTTACAATTTTTTTCTTATTATTTATCTATTCTTGAGAGTTTATCTTATTTATTATTTGTTTATTTAAATGAAGTCGACCAGTTGCCTGCCCTTCCTTCCATTATCCGTCACCGAGACAAACTGAACAAAGTTCTGAGGTCGACCTTGTAAAGATGAGGATTCAGGTCTGTCTGCTGTTTACCTTTGCTCCTGCGCGCACTGCCCTTCTCTCCACATTTATGTGTTTGTTTGTTTGTCTATCTAATCTTTTGGGTTTTTATTTCTAATGAGGTCGACCAGTTGTGTATTTATTATTTTTTTTACTACGCATCAAGCTGCGCTGCTTGTCTTTGCTCCTGTGTGCTCACGGACTCTCGCCTTTTCCACTTATTTATGTGTTTGTTTGTTTGTCTATCTAATCTTTTGGGTTTTTATTTCTAATGAGGTCGACCAGTTGTCTATTTATTATTTTTTTTACTACGCATCAAGCTGCGCTGCTTGTCTTTGCTCCTGTGTGCTCGCGCACTCTCGCCTTTTCCACTTATTTTTATTTTTGATTTATTTTGTCAATTTTAAAAAAAAATACGCATCGTGCTGTGCTGTTTGTGTTTGCTTGAGTGCATTCGCGCGCTCTCGCTTTCTCCACTTTACAATTTTTTTGTTATTATTTATCTATTCCTGAGAGTTTATCTTATTTTTTATTTGTTTATTTAAATGAAGTCGACCAGTTGCCTGCCCTTCCTTCCATTATCCGTCACCGAGACAAACTGAACAAAGTTCTGAAGTCGACCTTGTAAATATAAGGATTCAGGTCTGTCTGCTGTTTACCTTTGCTCCTGCGCGCAGTGCCCTTCTCTCCACATTTATGTGTTTGTTTGTTTGTCTATCTAATCTTTTGGGTTTTTATTTCTAATGAGGTCGACCAGTTGTCTATTTATTATTTTTTTTACTACGCATCAAGCTGTGCTGCTTGTCTTTGCTCCTGTGTGCTCGCGCACTCTCGCCTTTTCCACTTATTTTTATTTTTGATTTATTTTTGATTTATTTTGTCAATTTTTAAAAAAAATACGCATCGTGCTGTGCTGTTTGTGTTTGCTTGAGTGCATTCGCGCGCTCTCGCTTTCTCCAGTTTACAATTTTTTTGTTATTATTTATCTATTCCTGAGAGTTTATCCTTTTTTTTAATTGTTTATTTAAATGAAGTCGACCTGTTGCCTGCCCTTCCTTCCATTATCCGTCACCGAGACAAACTGAACAAAGTTCTGAGGTCGACCTTGTAAAGATATGGATTCAGGTCTGTCTGATGGTTACCTTTGCTCCTGCGCGCACTGCCCTTCTCTCCACATTTATGTGTTTGTTTGTTTGTCTATCTAATCTTTTGGGTTTTTATTTCTAATGAGGTCGACCAGTTGTCTATTTATTATTTTTTTTACTACGCATCAAGCTGCGCTGCTTGTCTTTGCTCCTGTGTGCTCGCGGACTCTCGCCTTTTCCACTCATTTATATTTCTGATTTATTTATGATTTATTTTGTCAATTTAAAAAAAAATACGCATCGTGCTGTGCTGTTTGTGTTTGCTTGAGTGCATTCGCGCGCTCTCGCTTTCTGCACTATACAATTTTTTTGTTATTATTTATCTATTCCTGAGAGTTTATCTTATTTTTTATTTGTTTATTTAAATGAAGTCGACCAGTTGCCTGCCCTTCCTTCCATTATCCGTCACCGAGACGAACTGAACAAAGTTCTGAGGTCGACCTTGTAAAGATAAGGATTCAGGTCTGTCTGCTGTTTACCTTTGCTCCTGCGCGCACTGCCCTTCTCTCCATATTTATGTGTTTGTTTGTTTGTCTATCTAATCTTTTGGGTTTTTATTTCTAATGAGGTCGACCAGTTGTCTATTTATTATTTTTTTTACTACGCATCAAGCTGCGCTGCTTGTCTTTGCTCCCGTGTGTTCGCGCACTCTCGCCTTTTCCACTTATTTTTATTTTTGATTTATTTTTGATATATTTTGTCAATTTAAAAAAAAAATACGCATCGTGCTGTGCTGTTTGTGTTTGCTTGAGTGCATTCGCGCGCTCTCGCTTCCTCCACTTTACAATTTTTTTGTTATTATTTATCTCTTCCTGAGAGTTTATCTTATTTTTTATTTGTTTATTTAAATGAAGTCGACCAGTTGCCTGCCCTTCCTTCCATTATCCGTCACCGAGACAAACTGAACAAAGTTCTGAGGTCGACCTTGTAAAGATAAGAATTCAGGTCTGTCTGCTGTTTACTTTTCCTCCTGCGTGCACTGCCCTTCTCTCCACATTTATGTGTTTGTTTGTTTGTCTATCTAATCTTTTGGGTTTTTATTTCTAATGAGGTCGACCAGTTGTCTATTTATTATTTTTTTTACTACGCCTCAAGCTGCGCTGCTTGTCTATGCTCCTGTGTGCTCGCGCACTCTCGCCTTTTCCACTTATTTTTATTTTTGATTTATTTTTGATTTATTTTGTCAATTTAAAAAAAATACGCATCGTGCTGTGCTGTTTGTGTTTGCTTGAGTGCATTCGCGCGCTCTCGCTTTCTCCACTTTACAATTTTTTTGTTATTATTTATCTATTCCTGAGAGTTTATCTTATTTTTTATTTGTTTATTTAAATGAAGTCGACCAGTTGCCTGCCCTTCCTTCCATTATCTGTCACCGAGACAAACTGAACAAAGTTCTGAGGTTGACCTTGTAAAGATAAGGATTCAGGTCTGTCGGCTGGTTACCATTGCTCCTGTGCGCACTGCCCTTCTCTCCACATTTATGTGTTTGTTTGTTTGTCTATCTAATCTTTTGGGTTTTTATTTCTAATGAGGACGACCCGTTGTCTATTTATTATTTTTTTTACTACGCATCAAGCTGCGCTGCTTGTCTTTGCTCCTGTGTGCTCGCGCACTCTCGCCTTTTCCACTTATTTTTATTTTTGATTTATTTTGTCAATTTTAAAATAAAATACGCATCGTGCTGTGCTGTTTGTGTTTTCTTGAGTGCATTCGCGCGCTCTCGCTTTCTCCACTTTACAATTTTTTTCTTATTATTTATCTATTCTTGAGAGTTTATCTTATTTATTATTTGTTTATTTAAATGAAGTCGACCAGTTGCCTGCCCTTCCTTCCATTATCCGTCACCGAGACAAACTGAACAAAGTTCTGAGGTCGACCTTGTAAAGATGAGGATTCAGGTCTGTCTGCTGTTTACCTTTGCTCCTGCGCGCACTGCCCTTCTCTCCACATTTATGTGTTTGTTTGTTTGTCTATCTAATCTTTTGGGTTTTTATTTCTAATGAGGTCGACCAGTTGTGTATTTATTATTTTTTTTACTACGCATCAAGCTGCGCTGCTTGTCTTTGCTCCTGTGTGCTCACGGACTCTCGCCTTTTCCACTTATTTATGTGTTTGTTTGTTTGTCTATCTAATCTTTTGGGTTTTTATTTCTAATGAGGTCGACCAGTTGTCTATTTATTATTTTTTTTACTACGCATCAAGCTGCGCTGCTTGTCTTTGCTCCTGTGTGCTCGCGCACTCTCGCCTTTTCCACTTATTTTTATTTTTGATTTATTTTGTCAATTTTAAAAAAAAATACGCATCGTGCTGTGCTGTTTGTGTTTGCTTGAGTGCATTCGCGCGCTCTCGCTTTCTCCACTTTACAATTTTTTGTTATTATTTATCTATTCCTGAGAGTTTATCTTATTTTTTATTTGTTTATTTAAATGAAGTCGACCAGTTGCCTGCCCTTCCTTCCATTATCCGTCACCGAGACAAACTGAACAAAGTTCTGAAGTCGACCTTGTAAATATAAGGATTCAGGTCTGTCTGCTGTTTACCTTTGCTCCTGCGCGCAGTGCCCTTCTCTCCACATTTATGTGTTTGTTTGTTTGTCTATCTAATCTTTTGGGTTTTTATTTCTAATGAGGTCGACCAGTTGTCTATTTATTATTTTTTTTACTACGCATCAAGCTGTGCTGCTTGTCTTTGCTCCTGTGTGCTCGCGCACTCTCGCCTTTTCCACTTATTTTTATTTTTGATTTATTTTTGATTTATTTTGTCAATTTTTAAAAAAAATACGCATCGTGCTGTGCTGTTTGTGTTTGCTTGAGTGCATTCGCGCGCTCTCGCTTTCTCCAGTTTACAATTTTTTTGTTATTATTTATCTATTCCTGAGAGTTTATCCTTTTTTTTAATTGTTTATTTAAATGAAGTCGACCTGTTGCCTGCCCTTCCTTCCATTATCCGTCACCGAGACAAACTGAACAAAGTTCTGAGGTCGACCTTGTAAAGATATGGATTCAGGTCTGTCTGATGGTTACCTTTGCTCCTGCGCCCACTGCCCTTCTCTCCACATTTATGTGTTTGTTTGTTTGTCTATCTAATCTTTTGGGTTTTTATTTCTAATGAGGAAGACCCGTTGTCTATTTATTATTTTTTTACTACGCATCAAACTGCGCTGCTTGTCTTTGCTCCTGTGTGCTCCCGCACTCTCGCCTTTTCCACTTATTTTTATTTTTGATTTATTTTTGATTTATTTTGTCAATTTAAAAAAAAATACGCATCGTGCTGTGCTGTTTGTGTTTGCTTGAGTGCATTAGCGCGCTCTCGCTTTCTCCTCTTTACAATTTTTTTGTTATTATTTATCTATTCCTGAGAGTTTATCTTATTTTTTATTTGTTTATTTAAATGAAGTCGACCAGTTTCCTGCCCTTCCTTCCATTATCCGTCACCGAGACAAACTGAACAAAGTTCTGAGGTCGACCTTGTAAAGAAAAGGATTCAGGTCTGTCTGCTGTTTACCTTTGCTCCTGCGCGCACTGCCCTTCTCTCCACATTTATGTGTTTGTTTGTTTGTCTATCTAATCTTTTGGGTTTTTATTTCTAATGAGGTCGACCAGTTGTCTATTTATTATTTTTTTTACTACGCATCAAGCTGCGATGCTTGTCTTTTCTCCTGTGTGCTCGCGCACTCTCGCCTTTTCCACTTATTTTTATTTTTGATTTATTTTTGATTCATTTTGTCAATTTTATAAAAAAATACGCATCGTGCTGTGCTGTTTGTGTTTGCTTGAGTGCATTCGCGCGCTCTCGCTTTCTGCACTTTACAATTTCTTTGTTATTCTTTATCTATTCCTGAGAGTTTATCTTATTTTTTATTTGTTTATTTAAATGAAGTCGACCAGTTGCCTGCCCTTCCTTCCATTATCCGTCACCGAGACAAACTGAACAAAGTTCTGAGGTCGACCTTGTAAAGATAAGGATTCAGGTCTGTCTGCTGTTTACCTTGCTCCTGCGCGCACTGCCCTTCTCTCCACATTTATGTGTTTGTTTGTTTGTCTATCTAATATTTTGGGTTTTTATTTCTAATGAGGTCGACCAGTTGTCTATTTATTATTTTTTTTACTACGCATCAAGCTGCGCTGCTTGTCTTTGCTCCTGTGTGCTCGCGCACTCTCGCCTTTTCCACTTATTTTTATTTTTGATTTATTTTGTCAATTTTAAAAAAAAATACGCATCGTGCTGTGCTGTTTGTGTTTGCTTGAGTGCATTGGCGCGCTCTCGCTTTCTCCACTTTACAATTTTTTGTTATTATTTATCTATTCCTGAGAGTTTATCTTATTTTGTATTTGTTTATTTAAATGAAGTCGACCAGTTGCCTGCCCTTCCTTCCATTATCCGTCACCGAGACAAACTGAACAAAGTTCTGAGGTCGACCTTGTAAAGATAAGGATTCAGGTCTGTCTGCTGTTTACCTTTGCTCCTGCGCGCACTGCCCTTCTCTCCACATTTATGTGTTTGTTTGTTTGTCTATCTAATCTTTTGGGTTTTTATTTCTAATGAGGTCGACCAGTTGTGTATTTATTATTTTTTTTACTACGCATCAAGCTGCGCTGCTTGTCTTTGCTCCTGTGTGCTCGCGGACTCTCGCCCTTTCCACTTATTTATATTTTTGATTTATTTATTATTTATTTTGTCAATTTAAAAAAAAATACGCATCGTACTGTGCTGTTTGTGTTTGCTTGAGTGCATTCGCGCGCTCTCGCTTTCTGCACTTTACAATTTTTTTGTTATTATTTATCTATTCCTGAGAGTTTATCTTATTTTTTATTTGTTTATTTAAATGAAGTCGACCAGTTGCCTGCCCTTCCTTCCATTATCCGTCACCGAGACGAACTGAACAAAGTTCTGAGGTCGACCTTGTAAAGATAAGGATTCAGGTCTGTCTGCTGTTTACCTTTGCTCCTGCGCGCACTGCCCTTCTCTCCACATTTATGTGTTTGTTTGTTTGTCTATCTAATCTTTTGGGTTTTTATTTCTAATGAGGTCGACCAGTTGTCTATTTATTATTTTTTTTACTACGCATCAAGCTGCGCTGCTTGTCTTTGCTCCTGTGTGCTCGCGCACTCTCGCCTTTTCCACTTATTTTTATTTTTGATTTATTTTTGATTTATTTTGTCAATTTTATAAAAAAATACGCATCGTGCTGTGCTGTTTGTGTTTGCTTGAGTGCATTCGCGCGCTCTCGCTTTCTCCACTTTACAATTTCTTTATTATTCTTTATCTATTCCTGAGAGTTTATCTTATTTTTTATTTGTTTATTTAAATGAAGTCGACCAGTTGCCTGCCCTTCCTTCCATTATCCGTCACCGAGACAAACTGAACAAAGTTCTGAGGTCGACCTTGTAAAGATAAGGATTCAGGTCTGTCTGCTGTTTACCTTTGCTCCTGCGCGCACTGCCCTTCTCTCCACATTTATGTGTTTGTTTGTTTGTCTATCTAATCTTTTGGGTTTTTATTTCTAATGAGGTCGACCAGTTGTCTATTTATTATTTTTTTTACTACGCATCAAGCTGTGCTGCTTGTCTTTGCTCCTGTGTGCTCGCGCACTCTCGCCTTTTCCACTTATTTTTATTTTTGATTTATTTTGTCAATTTTAAAAAAAAAATACGCATCGTGCTGTGCTGTTTGTGTTTGCTTGAGTGCATTCGCGCGCTCTCGCTTTCTCCACTTTACAATTTTTTGTTATTATTTATCTATTCCTGAGAGTTTATCTTATTTTTTATTTGTTTATTTAAATGAAGTCGACCAGTTGCCTGCCCTTCCTTCCATTATCCGTCACCGAGACAAACTGAACAAAGTTCTGAGGTCGACCTTGTAAATATAAGGATTCAGGTCTGTCTGCTGGTTACCTTTGCTCCTGCGCGCACTGCCCTTTTCTCCACATTTATGTGTTTGTTTGTTTGTCTATCTAATCTTTTGGGTTTTTATTTCTAATGAGGTCGACCAGTTGTCTATTTATTATTTTTTTTTACTACGCATCAAGCTGCGCTGCTTGTCTTTGCTCCTGTGTGCTCGCGCACTCTCGTCTTTTCCACTTATTTTTATTTTTGATTTATTTTTGATTTATTTTGTCAATTTTAAAAAAAAATACGCATCGTGCTGTGCTGTTTGTGTTTGCTTGAGTGCATTAGCGCGCTCTCGCTTTCTCCTCTTTACAATTTTTTCGTTATTATTTATCTATTCCCGAGAGTTTATCTTATTTTTTATTTGTTTATTTAAATGAAGTCGACCAGTTGCCTGCCCTTCCTTCCATTATCCGTCACCGAGACAAACTGAACAAAGTTCTGAGGTCGACCTTGTAAAGAAAAGGATTCAGGTATGTCTGCTGTTTACCTTTGCTCCTGCGCGCACTGCCCTTCTCTCCACATTTATGTGTTTGTTTGTTTGTCTATCTAATCTTTTGGGTTTTTATTTCTAATGAGGTCGAACAGTTGTCTATTTATTATTTTTTTTACTACGCATCAAGCTACGATGCTTGTCTTTGCTCCTGTGTGCTCGCGCACTCTCGCCTTTTCCACTTATTTTTATTTTTGATTTATTTTTGATTTATTTTGTCAATTTTATAAAAAAATACGCATCGTGCTGTGCTGTTTGTGTTTGCTTGAGTGCATTCGCGCGCTCTCGCTTTCTGCACTTTACAATTTTTTTGTTATTATTTATCTATTCCTGAGAGTTTATCTTATTTTTTATTTGTTTATTTAAGTGAAGTCGACCAGTTGCCTGCCCTTCCTTCCATTATCCGTCACCGAGACGAACTGAACAAAGTTCTGAGGTCGACCTTGTAAAGATAAGGATTCAGGTCTGTCTGCTGTTTACCTTTGCTCCTGCGCGCACTGCACTTCGCTCCACATTTATGTGTTTGTTTGTTTGTCTATCTAATCTTTTGGGTTTTTATTTCTAATGAGGTCGACCAGTTGTCTATTTATTATTTTTTTTACTACGCATCAAGCTGCGCTGCTTGTCTTTGCTCCTGTGTGCTCGCGCACTCTCGCCTTTTCCACTTATTTTTATTTTTGATTTATTTTTGATTTATTTTGTCAATTTTATAAAAAAATACGCATCGTGCTGTGCTGTTTGTGTTTGCTTGAGTGCATTCGCGCGCTCTCGCTTTCTCCACTTTACAATTTCTTTATTATTCTTTATCTATTCCTGAGAGTTTATCTTATTTTTTATTTGTTTATTTAAATGAAGTCGACCAGTTGCCTGCCCTTCCTTCCATTATCCGTCACCGAGACAAACTGAACAAAGTTCTGAGGTCGACCTTGTAAAGATAAGGATTCAGGTCTGTCTGCTGTTTACCTTTGCTCCTGCGCGCACTGCCCTTCTCTCCACATTTATGTGTTTGTTTGTTTGTCTATCTAATCTTTTGGGTTTTTATTTCTAATGAGGTCGACCAGTTGTCTATTTATTATTTTTTTTACTACGCATCAAGCTGCGCTGCTTGTCTTTGCTCCTGTGTGCTCGCGCACTCTCGCCTTTTCCACTTATTTTTATTTTTTATTTATTTTGTCAATTTTAAAAAAAAAATACGCATCGTGCTGTGCTGTTTGTGTTTGCTTGAGTGCATTCGCGCGCTCTCGCTTTCTCCACTTTACAATTTTTTGTTATTATTTATCTATTCCTGAGAGTTTATCTTATTTTTTATTTGTTTATTTAAATGAAGTCGACCAGTTGCCTGCCCTTCCTTCCATTATCCGTCACCGAGACAAACTGAACAAAGTTCTGAGGTCGACATTGTAAATATAAGGATTCAGGTCTGTCTGCTGGTTGGTTACCTTTGCTCCTGCGCGCACTGCCCTTTTCTCCACATTTATGTGTTTGTTTGTTTGTCTATCTAATCTTTTGGGTTTTTATTTCTAATGAGGTCGACCAGTTGTCTATTTATTATTTTTTTTTACTACGCATCAAGCTGCGCTGCTTGTCTTTGCTCCTGTGTGCTCGCGCACTCTCGTCTTTTCCACTTATTTTTATTTTTGATTTATTTTTGATTTATTTTGTCAATTTTAAAAAAAAATACGCATCGTGCTGTGCTGTTTGTGTTTGCTTGAGTGCATTAGCGCGCTCTCGCTTTCTCCTCTTTACAATTTTTTCGTTATTATTTATCTATTCCTGAGAGTTTATCTTATTTTTTATTTGTTTATTTAAATGAAGTCGACCAGTTGCCTGCCCTTCCTTCCATTATCCGTCACCGAGACAAACTGAACAAAGTTCTGAGGTCGACCTTGTAAAGAAAAGGATTCAGGTATGTCTGCTGTTTACCTTTGCTCCTGCGCGCACTGCCCTTCTCTCCACATTTATGTGTTTGTTTGTTTGTCTATCTAATCTTTTGGGTTTTTATTTCTAATGAGGTCGAACAGTTGTCTATTTATTATTTTTTTTACTACGCATCAAGCTACGATGCTTGTCTTTGCTCCAGTGTGCTCGCGCACTCTCGCCTTTTCCACTTATTTTTATTTTTGATTTATTTTTGATTTATTTTGTCAATTTTATAAAAAAATACGCATCGTGCTGTGCTGTTTGTGTTTGCTTGAGTGCATTCGCGCGCTCTCGCTTTCTCCACTTTACAATTTCTTTGTTATTATTTATCTATTCCTGAGAGTTTATCTTATTTTTTATTTGTTTATTTAAATGAAGTCGACCAGTTGCCTGCCCTTCCTTCCATTATCCGTCACCGAGACAAACTGAACAAAGTTCTGAGGTCGACCTTGTAAAGATAAGGATTCAGGTCGGTCTGCTGTTTACCTTTGCTCCTGCGCGCACTGCCCTTCTCTCCACATTTATGTGTTTGTTTGTTGTCTATCTAATCTTTTGGGTTTTTATTTCTAATGAGGTCGACCAGTTGTGTATTTATTATTTTTTTTACTACGCATCAAGCTGCGCTGCTTGTCTTTGCTCCTGTGTGATCGCGGACTCTCGCCTTTTCCACTTATTTATATTTTTGATTTATTTATTATTTATTTTGTCAATTTTAAAAAAAAATACGCATCGTGCTGTGCTGTTTGTGTTTGCTTGAGTGCATTAGCGCGCTCTCGCTTTCTCCTCTTTACAATTTTTTCGTTATTATTTATCTATTCCTGAGAGTTTATCTTATTTTTTATTTGTTTATTTAAATGAAGTCGACCAGTTGCCTGCCCTTCCTTCCATTATCCGTCACCGAGACAAACTGAACAAAGTTCTGAGGTCGACCTTGTAAAGAAAAGGATTCAGGTATGTCTGCTGTTTACCTTTGCTCCTGCGCGCACTGCCCTTCTCTCCACATTTATGTGTTTGTTTGTTTGTCTATCTAATCTTTTGGGTTTTTATTTCTAATGAGGTCGAACAGTTGTCTATTTATTATTTTTTTTACTACGCATCAAGCTACGATGCTTGTCTTTGCTCCAGTGTGCTCGTGCACTCTCGCCTTTCCCACTTATTTTTATTTTTGATTTATTTTTGATTTATTTTGTCAATTTTATAAAAAAATACGCATCGTGCTGTGCTGTTTGTGTTTGCTTGAGTGCATTCGCGCGCTCTCGCTTTCTCCACTTTACAATTTCTTTGTTATTATTTATCTATTCCTGAGAGTTTATCTTATTTTTTATTTGTTTATTTAAATGAAGTCGACCAGTTGCCTGCCCTTCCTTCCATTATCCGTCACCGAGACAAACTGAACAAAGTTCTGAGGTCGACCTTGTAAAGATAAGGATTCAGGTCGGTCTGCTGTTTACCTTTGCTCCTGCGCGCACTGCCCTTCTCTCCACATTTATGTGTTTGTTTGTTGTCTATCTAATCTTTTGGGTTTTTATTTCTAATGAGGTCGACCAGTTGTGTATTTATTATTTTTTTTACTACGCATCAAGCTGCGCTGCTTGTCTTTGCTCCTGTGTGATCGCGGACTCTCGCCTTTTCCACTTATTTATATTTTTGATTTATTTATTATTTATTTTGTCAATTTAAAAAAAATTGGCATCGTACTGTGCTGTTTGTGTTTGCTTGAGTGCATTCGCGCGCTCTCGCTTTCTCCACTTTACAATTTTTTTGTTATTATTTATCTATTCCTGAGAGTTTATCTTATTTTTTATTTGTTTATTTAAATGAAGTCGACCAGTTGCCTGCCCTTCCTTCCATTATCCGTCACCGAGACAAACTGAACAAAGTTCTGAGGTCGACCTTGTAAAGATAAGGATTCAGGTCTGTCTGCTGTTTACCTTTGCTCCTGCGCGCACTGCCCTTCTCTCCACATTTTTGTGTTTGTTTGTTTGTCTATCTAATCTTTTGGGTTTTTATTTCTAATGAGGTCGACCAGTTGTCTATTTATTATTTTTTTTTACTACGCATCAAGCTGCACTGCTTCTCTTTGCTCCTGTGTGCTCGCGCACTCTCGCCTTTTCCACTTATTTTTATTTTTGATTTATTTTGTCAATTTAAAAAAAAATACGCATCGTGCTGTGCTGTTTGTGTTTGCTTGAGTGCATTCCCGCGCTCTCGCTTTCTCCACTTTACAATTTTTTGTTATTATTTATCTATTCCTGAGAGTTTATCTTATTTTTTATTTGTTCATTTAAATGAAGTCGACCAGTTGCCTGCCCTTCCTTCCATTGTCCGTCACCGAGACAAACTGAACAAAGTTCTGAGGTCGACCTTGTAAAGATAAAGATTCAGGTCTGTCTGCTGTTTACCTTTGCTCCTGCGCGCACTGCCCTTCTCTCCACATTTATGTGTTTGTTTGTTTGTCTATCTAATCTTTTGGGTTTTTATTTCTAATGAGGTCGACCAGTTGTCTATTTATTATTTTTTTTACTACGCATCAAGCTGCGCTGCTTGTCTTTGCTCCTGTGTGCTCGCGGACTCTCGCCTTTTCCACTCATTTATATTTCTGATTTATTTATGATTTATTTTGTCAATTTAAAAAAAAATACGCATCGTGCTGTGCTGTTTGTGTTTGCTTGAGTGCATTCGCGCGCTCTCGCTTTCTGCACTATACAATTTTTTTGTTATTATTTATCTATTCCTGAGAGTTTATCTTATTTTTTATTTGTTTATTTAAATGAAGTCGACCAGTTGCCTGCCCTTCCTTCCATTATCCGTCACCGAGACGAACTGAACAAAGTTCTGAGGTCGACCTTGTAAAGATAAGGATTCAGGTCTGTCTGCTGTTTACCTTTGCTCCTGCGCGCACTGCCCTTCTCTCCATATTTATGTGTTTGTTTGTTTGTCTATCTAATCTTTTGGGTTTTTATTTCTAATGAGGTCGACCAGTTGTCTATTTATTATTTTTTTTACTACGCATCAAGCTGCGCTGCTTGTCTTTGCTCCCGTGTGTTCGCGCACTCTCGCCTTTTCCACTTATTTTTATTTTTGATTTATTTTTGATATATTTTGTCAATTTAAAAAAAAAATACGCATCGTGCTGTGCTGTTTGTGTTTGCTTGAGTGCATTCGCGCGCTCTCGCTTCCTCCACTTTACAATTTTTTTGTTATTATTTATCTCTTCCTGAGAGTTTATCTTATTTTTTATTTGTTTATTTAAATGAAGTCGACCAGTTGCCTGCCCTTCCTTCCATTATCCGTCACCGAGACAAACTGAACAAAGTTCTGAGGTCGACCTTGTAAAGATAAGAATTCAGGTCTGTCTGCTGTTTACTTTTCCTCCTGCGTGCACTGCCCTTCTCTCCACATTTATGTGTTTGTTTGTTTGTCTATCTAATCTTTTGGGTTTTTATTTCTAATGAGGTCGACCAGTTGTCTATTTATTATTTTTTTTACTACGCCTCAAGCTGCGCTGCTTGTCTATGCTCCTGTGTGCTCGCGCACTCTCGCCTTTTCCACTTATTTTTATTTTTGATTTATTTTTGATTTATTTTGTCAATTTAAAAAAAATACGCATCGTGCTGTGCTGTTTGTGTTTGCTTGAGTGCATTCGCGCGCTCTCGCTTTCTCCACTTTACAATTTTTTTGTTATTATTTATCTATTCCTGAGAGTTTATCTTATTTTTTATTTGTTTATTTAAATGAAGTCGACCAGTTGCCTGCCCTTCCTTCCATTATCTGTCACCGAGACAAACTGAACAAAGTTCTGAGGTTGACCTTGTAAAGATAAGGATTCAGGTCTGTCGGCTGGTTACCATTGCTCCTGTGCGCACTGCCCTTCTCTCCACATTTATGTGTTTGTTTGTTTGTCTATCTAATCTTTTGGGTTTTTATTTCTAATGAGGACGACCCGTTGTCTATTTATTATTTTTTTTACTACGCATCAAGCTGCGCTGCTTGTCTTTGCTCCTGTGTGCTCGCGCACTCTCGCCTTTTCCACTTATTTTTATTTTTGATTTATTTTGTCAATTTTAAAATAAAATACGCATCGTGCTGTGCTGTTTGTGTTTTCTTGAGTGCATTCGCGCGCTCTCGCTTTCTCCACTTTACAATTTTTTTCTTATTATTTATCTATTCTTGAGAGTTTATCTTATTTATTATTTGTTTATTTAAATGAAGTCGACCAGTTGCCTGCCCTTCCTTCCATTATCCGTCACCGAGACAAACTGAACAAAGTTCTGAGGTCGACCTTGTAAAGATGAGGATTCAGGTCTGTCTGCTGTTTACCTTTGCTCCTGCGCGCACTGCCCTTCTCTCCACATTTATGTGTTTGTTTGTTTGTCTATCTAATCTTTTGGGTTTTTATTTCTAATGAGGTCGACCAGTTGTGTATTTATTATTTTTTTTACTACGCATCAAGCTGCGCTGCTTGTCTTTGCTCCTGTGTGCTCACGGACTCTCGCCTTTTCCACTTATTTATGTGTTTGTTTGTTTGTCTATCTAATCTTTTGGGTTTTTATTTCTAATGAGGTCGACCAGTTGTCTATTTATTATTTTTTTTACTACGCATCAAGCTGCGCTGCTTGTCTTTGCTCCTGTGTGCTCGGGCACTCTCGCCTTTTCCACTTATTTTTATTTTTGATTTATTTTGTCAATTTTAAAAAAAAATACGCATCGTGCTGTGCTGTTTGTGTTTGCTTGAGTGCATTCGCGCGCTCTCGCTTTCTCCACTTTACAATTTTTTGTTATTATTTATCTATTCCTGAGAGTTTATCTTATTTTTTATTTGTTTATTTAAATGAAGTCGACCAGTTGCCTGCCCTTCCTTCCATTATCCGTCACCGAGACAAACTGAACAAAGTTCTGAGGTCGACCTTGTAAAGAAAAGGATTCAGGTATGTCTGCTGTTTACCTTTGCTCCTGCGCGCACTGCCCTTCTCTCCACATTTATGTGTTTGTTTGTTTCTCTATCTAATCTTTTGGGTTTTTATTTCTAATGAGGTCGAACAGTTGTCTATTTATTATTTTTTTTACTACGCATCAAGCTACGATGCTTGTCTTTGCTCCTGTGTGCTCGCGCACTCTCGCCTTTTCCACTTATTTTTATTTTTGATTTATTTTTGATTTATTTTGTCAATTTTATAAAAAAATACGCATCGTGCCGTGCTGTTTGTGTTTGCTTGAGTGCATTCGCGCGCTCTCGCTTTCTCCACTTTACAATTTCTTTGTTATTATTTATCTATTCCTGAGAGTTTATCTTATTTTTTATTTGTTTATTTAAATGAAGTCGACCAGTTGCCTGCCCTTCCTTCCATTATCCGTCACCCTGACAAACTGAACAAAGTTCTGAGGTCGACCTTGTAAAGATAAGGATTCAGGTCTGTCTGCTGTTTACCTTTGCTCCTGCGCGCACTGCCCTTCTCTCCACATTTATGTGTTTGTTTGTTTGTCTATCTAATCTTTTGGGTTTTTATTTCTAATGAGGTCGACCAGTTGTCTATTTATTATTTTTTTTACTACGCATCAAGCTGTGCTGCTTGTCTTTGCTCCTGTGTGCTCGCGCACTCTCGCCTTTTCCACTTATTTTTATTTTTGATTTATTTTTGATTTATTTTGTCAATTTAAAAAAAATACGCATCGTGCTGTGCTGTTTGTGTTTGCTTGAGTGCATTAGCGCGCTCTCGCTTTCTCCTCTTTACAATTTTTTCGTTATTATTTATCTATTCCTGAGAGTTTATCTTATTTTTTATTTGTTTATTTAAATGAAGTCGACCAGTTGCCTGCCCTTCCTTCCATTATCCGTCACCGAGACAAACTGAACAAAGTTCTGAGGTCGACCTTGTAAAGAAAAGGATTCAGGTCTGTCTGCTGTTTACCTTTGCTCCTGCGCGCACTGCCCTTCTCTCCACATTTATGTGTTTGTTTGTTTGTCTATCTAATCTTTTGGGTTTTTATTTCTAATGAGGTCGACCAGGTGTCTATTTATTATTTTTTTTACTACGCATCAAGGTGCGCTGCTTGTCTTTGCTCCTGTGTGCTCGCGCACTCTCGCCTTTTCCACTTATTTTTATTTTTGATTTATTTTTGATTTATTTTGTCAATTTTATAAAAAAAAATACGCATCGTGCTGTGCTGTTTGTTTTTGCTTGAGTGCATTCGCGCGCTCTCGCTTTCTCCACTTTACAATTTTTTTGTTATTATTTATCTATTCCTGAGAGTTTATCTTATTTTTTATTTGTTTATTTAAATGAAGTCGACCAGTTGCCTGCCCTTCCTTCCATTATCCGTCACCGAGACAAACTGAACAAAGTTCTGAGGTCGACCTTGTAAAGATAAGGATTCAGGTCTGTCTGCTGTTTACCTTTGCTCCTGCGCGCACTGCCCATCTCTCCACATTTATGTGTTTGTTTGTTTGTCTATCTAATCTTTTGGGTTTTTATTTCTAATGAGGTCGACCAGTTGTCTATTTATTATTTTTTTTACTACGCATCAACCTGCGCTGTTTGTCTTTGCTCCTGTGTGCTCGCCCACTCTTGCCTTTTCCACTTATTTTTATTTTTGATTTATTTTTGATTTATTTTGTCCATTTTTAAAAAAAATACGCATCGTGCTGTGCTGTTTGTGTTTGCTTGAGTGCATTCGCGCGCTCTCGCTTTCTCCACTTTACAATTTTTTTGTTATTATTTATCTATTCCTGAGAGTTTATCTTATTTTTTGTTTATTTAAATGAAGTCGACCAGTTGCCTGCCCTTCCTTCCATTATCCGTCACCGAGACAAACTGAACAAAGTTCTGAGGTCGACCTTGTAAAGATAAGGATTCAGGTCTGTCTGCTGTTTACCTTTGCTCCTGCGTGCACTGCCCTTCTCTCCACATTTATGTGTTTGTTTGTTTGTCTACCTAATCTTTTGGGTTTTTATTTCTAATGAGGTCGACCAGTTGTCTATTTATATTTTTTTTACTACGCATCAAGCTGCGCTGCTTGTCTTTGCTCCTGTGTGCTCGCGCACTCTCGCCTTTTCCACTTATTTTTATTTTTGATTTATTTAGTCAATTTAAAAAAAAAAATACGCATCGTGCTGTGCTGTTTGTGTTTGCTTGAGTGCATTCGCGCGCTCTCGCTTTCTCCAGTTTACAATTATTTTGTTATTATTTATCTATTCCTGAGAGTTTATCTTATTTTTTATTTGTTTATTTAAATGAAGTCGACCAGTTGCCTGCCCTTCCTTCCATTATCCGTCACCGAGACAAACTGAACAAAGTTCTGAGGTCGACCTTGTAAAGATAAGTATTCAGGTCTGTCTGCTGTTTACCTTTGCTCCTGCCCGCACTGCCCTTCTCTCCACATTTATGTGTTTGTTTGTTTGTCTATCTAATCTTTTGGGTTTTTATTTCTAATGAGATCGACCAGTTGTCTATTTATTATTTTTTTTACTACGCATCAAGCTGCGCTGCTTGTCTTTGCTCCTGTGTGCTCGCGCACTCTCGCCTTTTCCACTTATTTATATTTTGATTTATTTTTGATTTATTTTGTCAATTTAAAAAAATACGCATCGTGCTGTGCTGTTTGTGTTTGCTTGAGTGCATTAGCGCGCTCTCGCTTTCTCCTCTTTACAATTTTTTCGTTATTATTTATCTATTCCTGAGAGTTTATCTTATTTTTTATTTGTTTATTTAAATGAAGTCGACCAGTTGCCTGCCCTTCCTTCCATTATCCGTCACCGAGACAAACTGAACAAAGTTCTGAGGTCGACCTTGTAAAGAAAAGGATTCAGGTCTGTCTGCTGTTTACCTTTGCTCCTGCGCGCACTGCCCTTCTCTCCACATTTATGTGTTTGTTTGTTTGTCTATCTAATCTTTTGTGTTTTTATTTCTAATGAGGTCGACCAGTTGTCTATTTATTATTTTTTTTACTACGCATCAAGGTGCGCTGCTTGTCTTTGCTCCTGTGTGCTCGCGCACTCTCGCCTTTTCCACTTGTTTTTATTTTTGATTTATTTTTGATTTATTTTGTCAATTTTATAAAAAAAAAATACGCATCGTGCTGTGCTGTTTGTGTTTGCTTGAGTGCATTCGCGCGCTCTCGCTTTCTCCACTTTACAATTTTTTTGTTATTATTTATCTATTCCTGAGAGTTTATCTTATTTTTTATTTGTTTATTTAAATGAAGTCGACCAGTTGCCTGCCCTTCCTTCCATTATCCGTCACCGAGACAAACTGAACAAAGTTCTGAGGTCGACCTTGTAAAGATAAGGATTCAGGTCTGTCTGCTGTTTACCTTTGCTCCTGCGCGCACTGCCCTTCTCTCCACATTTATGTGTTTGTTTGTTTGTCTATCTAATCTTTTGGGTTTTTATTTCTAATGAGGTCGACCAGTTGTCTATTTATTATTTTTTTTACTACGCATCAAGCTGCGATGCTTGTCTTTGCTCCTGTGTGCTCGCGCACTCTCGCCTTTACCACTTATTTTTATTTTTTATTTATTTTTGATTTATTTTGTCAATTTAAAAAAAAATACGCATCGTGCTGTGCTGTTTGTGTTTGCTTGAGTGCATTCGCGCGCTCTCGCTTTCTGCACTATACAATTTTTTTGTTATTATTTATCTATTCCTGAGAGTTTATCTTATTTTTTATTTGTTTATTTAAATGAAGTCGACCAGTTGCCTGCCCTTCCTTCCATTATCCGTCACCGAGACGAACTGAACAAAGTTCTGAGGTCGACCTTGTAAAGATAAGGATTCAGGTCTGTCTGCTGTTTACCTTTGCTCCTGCGCGCACTGCCCTTCTCTCCATATTTATGTGTTTGTTTGTTTGTCTATCTAATCTTTTGGGTTTTTATTTCTAATGAGGTCGACCAGTTGTCTATTTATTATTTTTTTTACTACGCATCAAGCTGCGCTGCTTGTCTTTGCTCCCGTGTGTTCGCGCACTCTCGCCTTTTCCACTTATTTTTATTTTTGATTTATTTTTGATATATTTTGTCAATTTAAAAAAAAAATACGCATCGTGCTGTGCTGTTTGTGTTTGCTTGAGTGCATTCGCGCGCTCTCG
>NW_025958221.1:0-42529 GCF_023159225.1 Perognathus longimembris pacificus | reverse complement strand
GAACAAAGTTCTGAGGTCGACCTTGTAAAGATAAGTATTCAGGTCTGTCTGCTGTTTACCTTTGCTCCTGCGCGCACTGCCCTTCTCTCCACATTTATGTGTTTGTTTGTTTGTCTATCTAATCTTTTGGGTTTTTATTTCTAATGAGGTCGACCAGTTGTGTATTTATTATTTTTTTTACTACGCATCAAGCTGCGCTGCTTGTCTTTGCTCCTGTGTGCTCGCGCACACTCGCCTTTTCCACTTATTTTTATTTTTGATTTATTTTTGATTTATTTTGTCAATTTTAAAAAAAAATACGCATCGTGCTGTGCTATTTGTGTTTGCTTGAGTGCATTCTCGCGCTCTCGCTTTCTCCACTTTACAATTTTTTTGTTATTATTTATCTATTCCTGAGAGTTTATCTTATTTTTTATTTGTTTATTTAAATGAAGTCGACCAGTTGCCTGCCCTTCCTTCCATTATCCGTCACCGAGACAAACTGAACAAAGTTCTGAGGTCGACCTTGTAAAGATAAGGATTCAGGTCTGTCTGCTGTTTACCTTTGCTCCTGCGCGCACTGCCCTTCTCTCCACATTTATGTGTTTGTTTGTTTGTCTATCTAATCTTTTGGGTTTTTATTTCTAATGAGGTCGACCAGTTGTCTATTTATTATTTTTTTTACTACGCATCAAGCTGCGCTGCTTGTCTTTGCTCCTGTGTGCTCGCGCACTCTCACCTTTTCCACTTATTTTTATTTTTGATTTATTTTTGATTTATTTTGTCAATTTTAAAAAAAATACGCATCGTGCTGTGCTGTTTGTGTTTGCTTGAGTGCATTTGCGCGCTCTCGCTTTCTCCACTTTACAATTTTTTTGTTATTATTTATCTATTCCTGAGAGTTTATCTTATTTTTTATTTGTTTATTTAAATGAAGTCGACCAGTTGCCTGCCCTTCCTTCCATTATCAGTCACCGAGACATACTGAACAAAGTTCTGAGGTCGACCTTGTAAAGATAAGTATTCAGGTCTGTCTGCTGTTTACTTTTGCTCCTGTGCGCACTGCCCTTCTCTCCACATTTATGTGTTTGTTTGTTTGTCTATCTAATCTTTTGGGTTTTTATTTCTAATGAGGTCGACCAGTTGTCTATTTATTATTTTTTTTACTACGCATCAAGCTGCGCTGCTTGTCTTTGCTCCTGTGTGCTCGCGCACTCTCGCCTTTTCCACTTATTTTTATTTTTGATTTATTTTTGATTTATTTTGTCAATTTAAAATAAAATACGCATCGTGCTGTGCTGTTTGTGTTTGCTTGAGTGCATTCGCATGCTCTCGCTTTCTCCACTTTACAATTTTTTTGTTATTATTTATCTATTCCTGAGAGTTTATCTTATTTTTTATTTGTTTATTTAAATGAAGTCGACCAGTTGCCTGCCCTTCCTTCCATTATCCGTCACCGAGACAAACTGAACAAAGTTCTGAGGTCGACCTTGTAAAGATAAGGATTCAGGTCTGTCTGCTGTTTACCTTTGCTCCTGCGCGCACTGCCCTTCTCTCCACATTTATGTGTTTGTTTGTTTGTCTATCTAATCTTTTGGGTTTTTATTTCTAATGAGGTCGACCAGTTGTCTATTTATTATTTTTTTTACTACGCATCAAGCTGCGCTGCTTGTCTTTGCTCCTGTGTGCTCCCGCACTCTCGCCTTTTCCACTTATTTTTATTTTTGATTTATTTTTGATTTATTTTGTCAATTTAAAAAAAAATACGCATCGTGCTGTGCTGTTTGTGTTTGCTTGAGTGCATTCGCGCGCTCTCGCTTTCTCCACTTTACAATTTTTTTTTATTATTTATCTATTCCTGAGAGTTTATCTTATTTTTTATTTGTTTATTTAAATGAAGTCGACCAGTTGCCTGCCCTTCCTTCCATGATCCGTCACCGAGACAAACTGAACAAAGTTCTGAGGTCGACCTTGTAAAGATAAGGATTCAGGTCTGTCTGCTGTTTACCTTTGCTCCTGCGCGCACTGCCCTTCTCTCCACATTTATGTGTTTGTTTGTTTGTCTATCTAATCTTTTGGGTTTTTATTTCTAATGAGGTCGACCAGTTGTCTATTTATTATTTTTTTTACTACGCATCAAGCTGCGCTGCTTGTCTTTGCTCCTGTGTGCTCGCGCACTGTCGCCTTTTCCACTTATTTTTATTTTTATTTTTGATTTATTTTGTCAATTTAAAAAAAAATACGCATCGTGCTGTGCTGTTTGTGTTTGCTTGAGTGCATTCCGCGCTCTCGCTTTCTCCACTTTACAATTTTTTTGTTATTATTTATCTATTCCTGAGAGTTTATCTTATTTTTTATTTGTTTATTTAAATGAAGTCGACCAGTTGCCTGCCCTTCCTTCCATTATCCGTCACCGAGACAAACTGAACAAAGTTCTGAGGTCGACCTTGTAAAGATAAGGATTCAGGTCTGTCTGCTGTTTACCTTTGCTCCTGCGCGCACTGCCCTTCTCTCCACATTTATGTGTTTGTTTGTTTGTCTATCTAATCTTTTGGGTTTTTATTTCTAATGAGGTCGACCAGTTGTCTATTTATTATTTTTTTTACTACGCATCAAGCTGCGCTGCTTGTCTTTGCTCCTGTGTGCTCGCGCACTCTCACCTTTTCCACTTATTTTTATTTTTGATTTATTTTTGATTTATTTTGTCAATTTAAAAAAAATACGCATCGTGCTGTGCTGTTTGTGTTTGCTTGAGTGCATTTGCGCGCTCTCGCTTTCTCCACTTTACAATTTTTTTGTTATTATTTATCTATTCCTGAGAGTTTATCTTATTTTTTATTTGTTTATTTAAATGAAGTCGACCAGTTGCCTGCCCTTCCTTCCATTATCAGTCACCGAGACATACTGAACAAAGTTCTGAGGTCGACCTTGTAAAGATAAGTATTCAGGTCTGTCTGCTGTTTACTTTTGCTCCTGTGCGCACTGCCCTTCTCTCCACATTTATGTGTTTGTTTGTTTGTCTATCTAATCTTTTGGGTTTTTATTTCTAATGAGGTCGACCAGTTGTCTATTTATTATTTTTTTTACTACGCATCAAGCTGCGCTGCTTGTCTTTGCTCCTGTGTGCTCGCGCACTCTCGCCTTTTCCACTTATTTTTATTTTTGATTTATTTTGTCAATTTAAAATAAAATACGCATCGTGCTGTGCTGTTTGTGTTTGCTTGAGTGCATTCGCGCGCTCTCGCTTTCTCCACTTTACAATTTTTTTGTTATTATTTATCTATTCCTGAGAGTTTATCTTATTTTTTATTTGTTTATTTAAATGAAGTCGACCAGTTGCCTGCCCTTCCTTCCATTATCCGTCACCGAGACAAACTGAACAAAGTTCTGAGGTCGACCTTGTAAAGATAAGGATTCAGGTCTGTCTGCTGTTTACCTTTGCTCCTGCGCGCACTGCCCTTCTCTCCACATTTATGTGTTTGTTTGTTTGTCTATCTAATCTTTTGGGTTTTTATTTCTAATGAGGTCGACCAGTTGTCTATTTATTATTTTTTTACGACGCATCAAGCTGCGCTGCTTGTCTTTGCTCCTGTGTGCTCGCGCACTCTCGCCTTTTCCACTTATTTTTATTTTTGATTTATTTTTGATTTATTTTGTCAATTTAAAAAAAATACGCATCGTGCTGTGCTGTTTGTGTTTGCCTGAGTGCATTCGCGCGCTCTCGCTTTCTCCACTTTACAATTTTTTTGTTATTATTTATCTATTCCTGAGAGTTTTTCTTATTTTTTATTTGTTTATTTAAATGAAGTCGACCAGTTGCCTGCCCTTCCTTCCATTATCCGTCACCGAGACAAACTGAACAAAGTTCTGAGGTCGACCTTTTAAAGATAAGGATTCAGGTCTGTCTGCTTTTTACCTTTGCTCCTGCGCGCATTGCCGTTCTCTCCACATTTATGTGTTTGTTTGTTTGTCTATCTAATCTTTTGGGTTTTTATTTCTAATGAGGTCGACCAGTTGTCTATTTATTATCTTTTTTACTACGCATCAAGCTGCGCTGCTTGTCTTTGCTCCTGTGTGCTCGCGCACTCTCGCCTTTTCCACTTATTTTTATTTTTGATTTATTTTTTATTTATTTTGTTAATTTAAAAAAAATACGCATCGTGCTGTGCTGTTTGTGTTTGCTTGAGTGCATTCCGCGCTCTCGCTTTCTCCACTTTACAATTTTTTTGTTATTATTTATCTATTCCTGAGAGTTTATCTTATTTTTTATTTGTTTATTTAAATGAATTCGACCAGTTGCCTGCCTTTCCTTCCATTACCCGTCACCCAGACAAACTGGACAAAGTTCTGAGGTCGACCTTGTAAAGATAGGATTCAGGTCTGTCTGCTGTTTACCTTTGCTCCTGCGCGCACTGCCCTTCTCTCCACATTTATGTGTTTGTTTGTTTGTCTATCTAATCTTTTGGGTTTTTATTTCTAATGAGGTCGACCAGTTGTCTATTTATTATTTTTTTACTACGCATCAAGCTGCGCTGCTTGTCTTTGCTCCGGTGTGCTCGCGCACTCTCGCCTTTTCCACTTATTTTTATTTTTGATTTATTTTTGATTTATTTTGTCAATTTAAAAAAAATACGCATCGTGCTGTGCTGTTTGTGTTTGCTTGAGTGCATTCGCGCGCTCTCGCTTTCTCCACTTTACAATCTTTTTGTTATTATTTATCTATTCCTGAGAGTTTATCTTATTTTTTATTTGTTTATTTAAATGAAGTGGACCAGTTGCCTGCCCTTCCTTCCATTATCCGTGACCGACACAATCTGAACAAAGTTCTGAGGTCGACCTTGTAAAGATAAGGATTCAGGTCTGTCTGCTGTTTACCTTTGCTCCTGCCCACACTGCCCTTCTGTCCACATTTATGTGTTTGTTTGTTTGTCTATCTAATCTTTTGGGTTTTTATTTCTAATGAGGTCGACCAGTTGTCTATTTATTATTTTTTTTACTACGCATCAAGCTGCGCTGCTTGTCTTTGCTCCTGTGTGCTCGCGCACTCTCGCCTTTTCCACCTATTTTTATTTTTGATTTATTTTGTCCATTTAAAAAAAAATACGCATCGTGCTGTGCTGTTTGTGTTTGCTTGAGTGCATTCGCGCGCTCTCGCTTTCTCCACTTTACAATATTTTTGTTATTATTTATCTATTCTTGAGAGTTTATCTTATTTTTTATTTGTTTATTTAAATGCAGGCGACCAGTTGCCTGCCCTTCCTTCCATTATCCGTCACCGAGACAAACTGAACAAAGTTCTGAGGTCGACCTTGTAAAGATAAGGATTCAGGTCTGTCTGCTGTTTACCTTTGCTCCTGCGCGCACTGCCCTTCTCTCCACATTTATGTGTTTGTTTGTTTGTCTATCTAATCTTTTGGGTTTTTATTTCTAATGAGGTCGACCAGTTGTCTATTTATTATTTTTTTTACTACGCATCAAGCTGCGCTGCGTGTCTTTGCACCTGTGTACTCGCGCACTCTCGCCTTTTCCACTTATTTTTATTTTTGATTTATTTTTGATTTATTTTGTCAACTTAAAAAAAATACGCATCGTGCTGTGCTGTTTGTGTTTGCTTGAGTGCATTCGCGCGCTCTCGCTTTCTCCACTTTACAATTTTTTTGTTATTATTTATCTATTCCTGAGCGTTTATCTTATTTTTGATTTGTTTATTTAAATGAAGTCGACCAGTTGCCTGCCCTTACTTCCATTATCCGTCACCGAGACAAACTGAACAGAGTTCTGAGGTCGACCTTGTAAAGATAAGGATTCAGGTCTGTCTGCTGTTTACCTTTGCTCCTGCGCGCACTGCCCTTCTCTCCACATTTATGTGTTTGTTTGTTTGTCTATCTAATCTTTTGGGTTTTTATTTCTAATGAGGTCGACCAGTTGTCTATTTATTATTTTTTTTACTACGCATCAAGCTGCGCTGCTTGTCTTTGCTCCTGTGTGCTCGCGCACTCTCGCCTTTTCCACTTATTTTTATTTTTGATTTATTTTTGATTTATTTTGTCAATTTTAAAAAAAATACGCATCGTGCTGTGCTGTTTGTGTTTGCTTGAGTGCATTGCGCGCTCTCGCTTTCTCCACTTTACAATTTTTTTGTTATTATTTATCTATTCCTGAGAGTTTATCTTATTTTTTATTTGTTTATTTAAATGAAGTCGACCAGTTGCCTGCCCTTCCTTCCATTATCCGTCACCGAGACAAACTGAACAAAGTTCTGAGGTCGACCTTGTAAAGATAAGGATTCAGGTCTGTCTGCTGTTTACCTTTGCTCCTGTGCGCACTGCCCTTCTCTCCACATTATGTGTTTGTTTGTTTGTCTATCTAATCTTTTGGGTTTTTATTTCTAATGAGGTCGACCAGTTGTCTATTTATTATTTTTTTTACTACGCATCAAGCTGCGCTGCTTGTCTTTGCTCCTGTGTGCTCGCGCACTCTCGCCTTTTCCACTTATTTTTATTTTTTTTATTTTTGATTTATTTTGTCAATTTAAAAAAAATACGCATCGTGCTGTGCTGTTTGTGTTTGCTTGAGTGCATTCGCGCGCTCTCGCTTTCTCCACTTTACAATTTTTTTGTTATTATTTATCTATTCCTGAGAGTTTATCTTATTTTTTATTTGTTTATTTAAATGAAGTCGACCAGTTGCCTGCCCTTCCTTCCATTATCCGTCACCGAGACAAACTGAACAAAGTTCTGAGGTCGACCTTGTAAAGATAAGGATTCAGGTCTGTCTGCTGTTTACCTTTGCTCCTGCGCGCACTGCCCTTCTCTCCACATTTATGTGTTTGTTTGTTTGTCTATCTAATCTTTTGGGTTTTTATTTCTAATGAGGTCGACCAGTTGTCTATTTATTATTTTTTTTACTACGCATCAAGCTGCGCTGCTTGTCTTTGCTCCTGTGTGCTCGCGCACTCTCGCCTTTTCCACTTATTTTTATTTTTGATTTATTTTTGATTTATTTTGTCAATTTAAAAAAAAATACGCATCGTGCTGTGCTGTTTGTGTTTGCTTGAGTGCATTCGCGCGCTCTCGCTTTCTCCACTTTACAATTTTTTTGTTATTATTTATCTATTCCTGAGAGTTTATCTTATTTTTTATTTGTTTATTTAAATGAAGTCGACCAGTTGCCTGCCCTTCCTTCCATTATCCGTCACCGAGACAAACTGAACAAAGTTCTGAGGTCGACCTTGTAAAGATAAGGATTCAGGTCTGTCTGCTGTTTACCTTTGCTCCTGCGCGCACTGCCTTCTCTCCACATTTATGTGTTTGTTTGTTTGTCTATCTAATCTTTTGGGTTTTTATTTCTAATGAGGTCGACCAGTTGTCTATTTATTATTTTTTTTACTACGCATCAAGCTGCGCTGCTTGTCTTTGCTCCTGTGTGCTCGCGCACTCTCGCCTTTTCCACTTATTTTTATTTTTGATTTATTTTTTATTTATTTTGTTAATTTAAAAAAAATACGCATCGTGCTGTGCTGTTTGTGTTTGCTTGAGTGCATTCGCGCGCTCTCGCTTTCTCCACTTTACAATTTTTTTGTTATTATTTATCTATTCCTGAGAGTTTATCTTATTTTTTATTTGTTTATTTAAATGAAGTCGACCAGTTGCCTGCCTTCCTTCCATTACCCGTCACCGAGACAAACTGAACAAAGTTCTGAGGTCGACCTTGTAAAGATAAGGATTCAGGTCTGTCTGCTGTTTACCTTTGCTCCTGCGCGCACTGCCTTTCTCTCCACATTTATGTGTTTGTTTGTTTGTCTATCTAATCTTTTGGGTTTTTATTTCTAATGAGGTCGACCAGTTGTCTATTTATTATTTTTTTTACTACGCATCAAGCTGCGCTGCTTGTCTTTGCTCCGGTGTGCTCGCGCACTCTCGCCTTTTCCACTTATTTTTATTTTTGATTTATTTTTGATTTATTTTGTCAATTTAAAAAAAATACGCATCGTGCTGTGCTGTTTGTGTTTGCTTGAGTGCATTCGCGCGCTCTCGCTTTCTCCACTTTACAATTTTTTTGTTATTATTTATCTATTCCTGAGAGTTTATCTTATTTTTTATTTGTTTATTTAAATGAAGTCGACCAGTTGCCTGCCCTTCCTTCCATTATCCGTCACCGAGACAAACTGAACAATGTTCTGAGGTCGACCTTGTAAAGATAAGGATTCAGGTCTGTCTGCTGTTTACCTTTGCTCCTGCCACACTGCCCTTCTCTCCACATTTATGTGTTTGTTTGTTTGTCTATCTAATCTTTTGGGTTTTTATTTCTAATGAGGTCGACCAGTTGTCTATTTATTATTTTTTTTACTACGCATCAAGCTGCGCTGCTTGTCTTTGCTCCTGTGTGCTCGCGCACTCTCGCCTTTTCCACCTATTTTTATTTTTGATTTATTTTGTCCATTTAAAAAAAAATACGCATCGTGCTGTGCTGTTTGTGTTTGCTTGAGTGCATTCGCGCGCTCTCGCTTTCTCCACTTTACAATATTTTTGTTATTATTTATCTATTCTTGAGAGTTTATCTTATTTTTTATTTGTTTATTTAAATGCAGGCGACCAGTTGCCTGCCCTTCCTTCCATTATCCGTCACCGAGACAAACTGAACAAAGTTCTGAGGTCGACCTTGTAAAGATAAGGATTCAGGTCTGTCTGCTGTTTACCTTTGCTCCTGCGCGCACTGCCCTTCTCTCCACATTTATGTGTTTGTTTGTTTGTCTATCTAATCTTTTGGGTTTTTATTTCTAATGAGGTCGACCAGTTGTCTATTTATTATTTTTTTTACTACGCATCAAGCTGCGCTGCGTGTCTTTGCACCTGTGTACTCGCGCACTCTCGCCTTTTCCACTTATTTTTATTTTTGATTTATTTTTGATTTATTTTGTCAACTTAAAAAAAATACGCATCGTGCTGTGCTGTTTGTGTTTGCTTGAGTGCATTCGCGCGCTCTCGCTTTCTCCACTTTACAATTTTTTTGTTATTATTTATCTATTCCTGAGCGTTTATCTTATTTTTGATTTGTTTATTTAAATGAAGTCGACCAGTTGCCTGCCCTTACTTCCATTATCCGTCACCGAGACAAACTGAACAGAGTTCTGAGGTCGACCTTGTAAAGATAAGGATTCAGGTCTGTCTGCTGTTTACCTTTGCTCCTGCACGCACTGCCCTTCTCTCCACATTTATGTGTTTGTTTGTTTGTCTATCTAATCTTTTGGGTTTTTATTTCTAGTGAGGTCGACCAGTTGTCTATTTATTATTTTTTTTACTACGCATCAAGCTGCGCTGCTTGTCTTTGCTCCTGTGTACTCGCGCACTCTCGCCTTTTCCACTTATTTTTATTTTTGATTTATTTTTGATTTATTTTGTCAATTTAAAAAAATACGCATCGTGCTGGGCTGTTTGTGTTTGCTTGAGTGCATTCGCGCGCTCTCGATTTCTCCACTTTACAATTTTTTTGTTATTATTTATCTATTCCTGAGAGTTTATCTTATTTTTTATTTGTTTATTTAAATGAAGTCGACCAGTTGCCTGCCCTTCCTTCCATTATCCGTCACCGAGACAAACTGAACAAAGTTCTGAGGTCGACCTTGTAAAGATAAGGATTCAGGTCTGTCTGCTGTTTACCTTTGCTCCTGCGCGCACTGCCCTTCTCTCCACAGTTATGTGTTTGTTTGTTTGTCTATCTAATCTTTTGGGTTTTTATTTCTAATGAGGTCGACCAGTTGTCTATTTATTATTTTTTTTACTACGCATCAAGCTGCGCTGCTTGTCTTTGCTCCTGTGTGCTCGCGCACTCTCACCTTTTCCACTTATTTTTATTTTCGATTTATTTTTGATTTATTTTGTCAATTTAAACAAAAAATAGGCATCGTGCTGTGCTGTTTGTGTTTGCTTGAGTGCATTCGCGCGCTCTCGCTTTCTCCACTTTACAATTTTTTATGTTATTATTTATCTATTCCTGAGAGTTTATCTTATTTTTATTTGTTTATTTAAATGAAGTCGACCAGTTGCCTGCCCTTCCTTCCATTATCCGTCACCGAGACAAACTGAACAAAGTTCTGAGGTCGACCTTGTAAAGATAAGGATTCAGGTCTGTCTGCTGTTTACCTTTGCTCCTGCGCGCACTGCCCTTCTCTCCACATTTATGTGTTTGTTTGTTTGTCTATCTAATCTTTTGGGTTTTTATTTCTAATGAGGTCGACCAGATGTCTATTTATTATTTTTTTTACTACGCATCAAGCTGCGTTGCTTGTCTTTGCTCCTGTGTGCTCGCGCACTCTCGCCTTTTCCACTTATTTTTATTTTTGATTTATTTTTTCAATTTAAAAAAAAATACGCATCGTGCTGTACTGTTTGTGTTTGCTTGAGTGCATTCGCGCGCTCTCGCTTTCTCCAATTTACAATTTTTTTGTTATTATTTATCTATTCCTGAGAGTTTATCTTATTTTTTCTTTGTTTATTTAAATGAAGTCAACCAGTTGCCTGCCCTTCCTTCCATTATCCGTCACCGAGACAAACTGAACAAAGTTCTGAGGTCGACCTTGTAAAGATAAGGATTCAGGTCTGTCTGCTGTTTACCTTTGCTCCTGCGAGCACTGCCTTTCTCTCCACATTTATGTGTTTGTTTGTTTGTCTATCTAATATTTTGGGTTTTTATTTCTAATGAGGTCGACCAGTTGTCTATTTATTATTTTTTTTACTACGCATCAAGCTGCGCTGCTTGTCTTTGCTCCTGTGTGCTCGCGCACTCTCGCCTTTTCCACTTATTTTTATTTTTGATTTATTTTTGATTCATTTTGTCAATTTAAAAAAAATACGCATCGTGCTGTGCTGTTTGTGTTTGCTTGAGTGCATTCGCGCTGTCTCGCTTTCTCCACTTTACAATTTTTTTGTTATTATTTATCTATTCCTGAGAGTTTATCTTATTTTTTATTTGTTTATTTAAATGAAGTCGACCAGTTGCCTGCACTTCCTTCCATTATCTGTCACCGAGACAAACTGAACAAAGTTCTGAGGTCGACCTTGTAAAGATAAGGATTCAGGTCTGTCGGCTGTTTACCTTTGCTCCTGCCTGCACTGCCTTTCTCTCCACATTTATGTGTTTGTTTGTTTGTCTATCTAATCTTTTGGGTTTTTATTTCTAATGAGGTCGACCAGTTGTCTATTTATTATTTTTTTTACTACGCATCAAGCTGCGCTGCTTGTCTTTGCTCTTGTGTGCTCGCGCACTCTCGCCTTTTCCACTTATTTTTATTTTTGATTTATTTTTGATTTATTTTGTCAATTTAAAAAAAAATACGCATCGTGCTGTGCTGTTTGTGTTTGCTTGAGTGCATTCGCGCGCTCTCGCTTTCTCCACTTTACAATTTTTTTGTTATTATTTATCTATTCCTGAGAGTTTATCTTATTTTTTATTTGTTTATTTAAATGAAGTCGACCAGTTGCCTGCCCTTCCTTCCATTATCCGTCACCGAGACAAACAGAACAAAATTCTGAGGTCGACCTTGTAATGATAAGGATTCAGGTCTGTCTACTGTTTACCTTTGCTCCTGCGCGCACTGCCCTTCTCTCCACATTTATGTGTTTGTTTGTTTGTCTATCTAATCTTTTGGGTTTTTATTTCTAATGAGGTCGACCAGTTGTCTATTTCTTATTTTTTTTACTACGCATCAAACTGCGCTGCTTGTCTTTGCTCCTGTGTGCTCGCGCACTCTCGCCTTTTCCCCTTATTTTTATTTTTGATTTATTTTGTCAAATTAAAAAAAAATACGCATCGTGCTGTGCTGTTTGTGTTTGCTTGAGTGCATTCGCGCGCTCTCGCTTTCTCCACTTTACAATTTTTTTGTTATTATTTATCTATTCCTGAGAGTTTATCTTATTTTTTATTTGTTTATTTAAATGAAGTCGACAAGTTGCCTGCCCTTCCTTCCATTATCCGTCACCGAGACAAACTGAACAAAGTTCGGAGGTCGACCTTGTAAAGATAAGGATTCAGGCCTGTCTGCTGTTTACCTTTGCTCCTGCGCGCACTGCCCTTCTCTCCATATTTATGTGTTTGTTTGTTTGTCTATCTAATCTTTTGTGTTTTTATTTCTAATGAGGTCGACCAGTTGTCTATTTGTTATTTTTTTTACTACGCATCAAGCTGCGCTGCTTGTCTTTGCTCCTGTGTGCTCACGCACTCTCGCCTTTTCCACTTATTTTTATTTTTCATTTATTTTTCATTTATTTTGTCAATTTTTTAAAAAAATACGCATCGTGCTGTGCTGTTTGTGTTTGCTTGAGTGCAATCGCGCGCTCTCGCTTTCTCCACTTTACAATTTTTTGTTATTATTTATCTATTCCTGAGAGTTTATCTTATTTTTTATTTGTTTATTTAAATGAAGTCGACCAGTTGCCTGCCCTTCCTTCCATTATCCGTCACCGAGACAAACTGAACAAAGTTCTGAGGTCGACCTTGTAAAGATAAGGATTCAGGTCTGTCTGCTGTTTACCTTTGCTCCTGCGCACACTGCCCTTCTCTCCACATTTATGTGTTTGTTTGTTTGTCTATCTAATCTTTTGGGTTTTTATTTCTAATGAGGTCGACCAGTTGTCTATTTATTATTTTTTTAATACGCATCAAGCTGCGCTGCTTGTCTTTGCTCCTGTGTGCTCGCGCACTCTCGCCTTTTCCACTTATTTTTATTTTTGATTTATTTTTGATTTATTTTGTCAATTAGAAAAAAATACGCATCGTGCTGTGCTGTTTGTGTTTGCTTGAGTGCATTCGCGCGCTCTCGCTTTCTCCACTTTACAATTTTTTTGTTATTATTTATCTATTCCTGAGAGTTTATCTTATTTTTTATTTGTTTATTTAAATGAAGTCGACCAGTTGCCTGCCCTTCTTTCCATTATCCGTCACCGAGACAAACTGAACAAAGTTGTGAGGTCGACCTTGTAAAGATAAGGATTCAGGTCTGTCTGCTGTTTACCTTTGCTCCTGCGCGCACTGCCCTTCTCTCCACATTTATGTGTTTGTTTGTTTGTCTATCTAATCTTTTGGGTTTTTATTTCTAATGAGGTCGACCAGTTGTCTATTTATTATTTTTTTTACTACGCATCAAGCTGCGCTGTTTGTCTTTGCTCCTGTGTGCTCGCGCACTCTCGCCTTGTCCACTTATTTTTATTTTTGATTTATTTTTGATTTATTTTGTCAATTTTAAAAAAAATACGCATCCTGCTGGGCTGTTTGTGTTTGCTTGAGTGCATTCGCGCACTCTCGCTTTCTCCACTTTACAATTTTTTTGTTATTATTTATCTATTCCTGAGAGTTTATCTTATTTTTTATTTGTTTATTTAAATGAAGTCGATCAGTTGCCTGCCCTTCCTTCCATTATCCGTCACCGAGACAAACTGAACAAAGTTCTGAGGTCGACCTTGTAAAGATAAGGATTCAGGTCTGTCTGCTGTTTACCTTTGCTCCTGCGCGCACTGCCCTTCTCTCCACATTTATGTGTTTGTTTGTTTGTCTATCTAAACTTTTGGGTTTTTATTTCTAATGAGGTCGACCAGTTGTCTATTTATTATTTTTTTTACTACGCATCAAGCTGCGCTGCTTGTCTTTGCTCCTGTGTGCTCGCGCACTCTCGCCTTTTCCACTTATTTTTATTTTTGATTTATTTTTGATTTATTTTGTCAATTTAAAAAAAAACGCATCGTGCTGTGCTGTTTGTGTTTGCTTGAGTGCAATCGCGCGCTCTCGCTTTCTCCACTTTACAATTTCTTTGTTATTATTTATCTATTCCTGAGAGATTATCTTATTATTTATTCGTTTATTTAAATGAAGTCGACCACTTGCCTGCCCTTCCTTCCATTATCCGTCACCGAGACAAACTGAACAAAGTTCTGAGTTCCACCTTGTAAAGATAAGGATTCAGGTCTGTCTGCTGTTTACCTTTGCTCCTGCGCGCACTGCCCTTCTCTCCACATTTATGTGTTTGTTTGTTTGTCTATCTAATCTTTTGGGTTTTTATTTCTAATGAGGTCGACCAGTTGTCTATTTATTATTTTTTTTACTACGCATCAAGCTGCGCTGCTTGTCTTTGCTCCTGTGTGCTCGCGCACTCTCGCCTTTTCCACTTATTTTTATTTTTGATTTATTTTTGATTTATTTTGTCAATTTACAAAAAAAAATACGCATAGTGCTGTGCAGTTTGTGTTTGCTTGAGTGCATTCGCGCGCTCTCGCTTCCTCCACTTTACAATTTTTTGTTATTATTTATCTATTCCTGAGAGTTTATCTTATTTTTTATTTGTTTATTTAAATGAAGTCGACCAGTTGCCTGCCTTTCCTTCCATTATCCGTCACCGAGACAAACTGAACAAAGTTCTGAGGTCGACTTTGTAAAGATAAGGATTCAGGTCTCTCTGCTGTTTACCTTTGCTACTGCGCGCACAGACCTTCTCTCCACATTTATGTGTTTGTTTGTTTGTCTATCTAATCTTTTGGGATTTTATTTCTAATGAGGTCGACCAGTTGTCTATTTATTATTTTTTTTACTACGCATCAAGCTGTGCTGCTTGTCTTTGCTCCTGTGTGCTCGCGCACTCTCGCCTTTTCCACTTATTTTTATTTTTGATTTATTTTTGATTTATTTTGTCAATTTAAAAAAAATACGCATCGTGCTGTGCTGTCTGTGTTTGCTTGAGTGCATTCGCGCGCTCTCGCTTTCTCCACTTTACAATTTTTTTGTTATTATTTATCTATTCCTGAGAGTTTATCTTATTTTTTATTTGTTTATTTAAATGAAGTCGACCAGTTGCCTGCCTTTCCTTCCATTATCCGTCACCGAGACAAACTGAACAAAGTTCTGAGGTCAACCTTGTAAAGATAAGGATTCAGGTCTGTCTGCTGTTTACCTTTGCTCCTGCGCGCACTGCCCTTCTCTCCACATTTATGTGTTTTTTTGTTTGTCTATCTAAACTTTTGGGATTTTATTTCTAATGAGGTCGACCAGTTGTCTATTTATTATTTTTTTTACTACGCATCAAGCTGTGCTGCTTGTCTTTGCTCCTGTGTGCTCGCGCACTCTCGCCTTTTCCACTTATTTTTATTTTTGATTTATTTTTGATTTATTTTGTCAATTTTAAAAAAAAAATACGCATCGTGCTGTGCTGTCTGTGTTTGCTTGAGTGCATTCGCGCGCTCTCGCTTTCTCCACTTTACAATTTTTTTGTTATTATTTATCTATTCCTGAGAGTTTATCTTATTTTTTATTTGTTTATTTAAATGAAGTCGACCAGTTGCCTGCCTTTCCTTCCATTATCCGTCACCGAGACAAACTGAACAAAGTTCTGAGGTCGACCTTGTAAAGATAAGGATTCAGGTCTGTCTGCTCTTTACCTTTGCTCCTGAGCGCACTGCCCTTCTCTCCACATTTATGTGTTTGTTTGTTTGTCTATCTAATCTTTTGGGTTTTTATTTCTAATGAGGTCGACCAGTTGTCTATTTATTATTTTTTTTAATACGCATCAAGCTGCGCTGCTTGTCTTTCCTCCTGTGTGCTCGCGCACTCTCGCCTTTTCCACTTATTTTTATTTTTGATTTATTTTTGATTTATTTTGTCAATTTTAAAAAAAAATACGCATCGTGCTGTGCTGTCTGTGTTTGCTTGAGTGCATTCGCGCGCTCAGGCTTTCTCCACTTTACAATTTTTTTGTTATTATTTATCTATTCCTGAGAGTTTATCTTATTTTTTATTTGTTTATTTAAATGAAGTCGACCAGCTGCCTGCCCTTCCTTCCATTATCCGTCACCGAGACAAACAGAACAAAGTTATGAGGTCGACCTTGTAAAGATAAGGATTCAGGTCTGTCTGCTCTTTACCTTTGCTCCTGCGCGCACTGCCCTTCTCTCCACATTTATGTGTTTGTTTGTTTGTCTATCTAATCTTTTGGGTTTTTATTTCTAATGAGGTCGACCAGTTGTCTATTTATTATTTTTTTTACTACGCATCAAGCTGCGCTGCTTGTCTTTGCTCCTGTGTGCTCGCGCACTCTCGCCTTTTCCACTTATTTTTATTTTTGATTTATTTTTTATTTATTTTGTCAATTTAAAAAAAAATACGCATCGTGCTGTGCTGTTTGTGTTTGCTTGAGTGCATTCGCGCGCTCTCGCTTTCCCCACTTTACAATTTTTTTGTTATTATTTATCTATTCCTGAGAGTTTATCTTATTTTTTATTTGTTTATTTAAATGAAGTCGACCAGTTGCCTGGACTTCCTTCCATTATCCGTCACCGAGACAAACTGAACAAAGTTCTGAGGTCGACCTTGTAAAGATAAGGATTCAGGTCTGTCTGCTGTTTCTTTGCTCCTGCGCGCACTGCCCTTCTCTCCACTTTTATGTGTTTGTTTGTCTATCTAATCTTTTGGGTTTTTATTTCTAATGAGGTCGACCAGTTGTCTATTTATTATTTTTTTTACTACGCATCAAGCTGCGCTGCTTGTCTTTGCTCCTGTGTGCTCGCGCACTCTCGCCTTTTCCACTTATTTTTATTTTTGATTTATTTTTGATTTATTTTGTCAATTTAAAAAAAAAATTACGCATAGTGCTGTGCAGTTTGTGTTTGCTTGAGTGCATTCGCGCGCTCTCGCTTCCTCCACTTTACAATTTTTTGTTATTATTTATCTATTCCTGAGAGTTTATCTTATTTTTTATTTGTTTATTTAAATGAAGTCGACCAGTTGCCTGCCTTTCCTTCCATTATCCGTCACCGAGACAAACTGAACAAAGTTCTGAGGTCGACTTTGTAAAGATAAGGATTCAGGTCTCTCTGCTGTTTACCTTTGCTACTGCGCGCACAGACCTTCTCTCCACATTTATGTGTTTGTTTGTTTGTCTATCTAATCTTTTGGGATTTTATTTCTAATGAGGTCGACCAGTTGTCTATTTATTATTTTTTTTACTACGCATCAAGCTGTGCTGCTTGTCTTTGCTCCTGTGTGCTCGCGCACTCTCGCCTTTTCCACTTATTTTTATTTTTGATTTATTTTTGATTTATTTTGTCAATTTAAAAAAAAATACGCATCGTGCTGTGCTGTCTGTGTTTGCTTGAGTGCATTCGCGCGCTCTCGCTTTCTCCACTTTACAATTTTTTTGTTATTATTTATCTATTCCTGAGTTTATCTTATTTTTTATTTGTTTATTTAAATGAAGTCGACCAGTTGCCTGCCTTTCCTTCCATTATCCGTCACCGAGACAAACTGAACAAAGTTCTGAGGTCAACCTTGTAAAGATAAGGATTCAGGTCTGTCTGCTGTTTACCTTTGCTCCTGCGCGCACTGCCCTTCTCTCCACATTTATGTGTTTTTTTGTTTGTCTATCTAAACTTTTGGGATTTTATTTCTAATGAGGTCGACCAGTTGTCTATTTATTATTTTTTTTAATACGCATCAAGCTGCGCTGCTTGTCTTTCCTCCTGTGTGCTCGCGCACTCTCGCCTTTTCCACTTATTTTTATTTTTGATTTATTTTTGATTTATTTTGTCAATTTTAAAAAAAAATACGCATCGTGCTGTGCTGTCTGTGTTTGCTTGAGTGCATTCGCGCGCTCTCGCATTCTCCACTTTACAATTTTTTTGTTATTATTTATCTATTCCTGAGAGTTTATCTTATTTTTTATTTGTTTATTTAAATGAAGTCGACCAGCTGCCTGCCCTTCCTTCCATTATCCGTCACCGAGACAAACAGAACAAAGTTATGAGGTCGACCTTGTAAAGATAAGGATTCAGGTCTGTCTGCTCTTTACCTTTGCTCCTGCGCGCACTGCCCTTCTCTCCACATTTATGTGTTTGTTTGTTTGTCTATCTAATCTTTTGGGTTTTTATTTCTAATGAGGTCGACCAGTTGTCTATTTATTATTTTTTTTAATACGCATCAAGCTGCGCTGCTTGTCTTTCCTCCTGTGTGCTCGCGCACTCTCGCCTTTTCCACTTATTTTTATTTTTGATTTATTTTTGATTTATTTTGTCAATTTTAAAAAAAAATACGCATCGTGCTGTGCTGTCTGTGTTTGCTTGAGTGCATTCGCGCGCTCTCGCTTTCTCCACATTACAATTTTTTTGTTATTATTTATCTATTCCTGAGAGTTTATCTTATTTTTTATTTGTTTATTTAAATGAAGTCGACCAGTTGCCTGCCTTTCCTTCCATTATCCGTCACCGAGACAAACTGAACAAAGTTCTGAGGTCAACCTTGTAAAGATAAGGATTCAGGTCTGTCTGCTGTTTACCTTTGCTCCTGCGCGCACTGCCCTTCTCTCCACATTTATGTGTTTGTTTGTTTGTCTATCTAAACTTTTGGGATTTTATTTCTAATGAGGTCGACCAGTTGTCTATTTATTATTTTTTTTACTACGCATCAAGCTGTGCTGCTTGTCTTTGCTCCTGTGTGATGGCGCACTCTCGCCTTTTCCACTTATTTTTATTTTTGATTTAGTTTTGATTTATTTTGTCAATTTAAAAAAAAATACGCATCGTGCTGTGCTGTTTGTGTTTGCTTGAGTGCATTCGCGCGCTCTCGCTTTCCCCACTTTAAAATTTTTTTGTTATTATTTATCTATTCCTGAGAGTTTATCTTATTTTTTATTTGTTTATTTAAATGAAGTCGACCAGTTGCCTGGACTTCCTTCTATTATCCGTCACCGAGACAAACTGAACAAAGTTCTGAGGTCGACCTTGTAAAGATAAGGATTCAGGTCTGTCTGCTGTTTACCTTTGCTCCTGCGCGCACTGCCCTTCTCTCCATATTTATGTGTTTGTTTGTTTGTCTATCTAATCTTTTGGGTTTTTATTTCTAATGAGGTCGACCAGTTGTCTATTTATTTTTTTTTTACTACGCATCAAGCTGCGCTGCTTGTCTTTGCTCCTGTGTGCTCGCGCACTCTCGCCTTTTCCACTTATTTTTATTTTTGATTTATTTTGTCAATTTAAAAAAAATACGCATCGTGCTGTGCTGTTTGTGTTTGCTTGTGTGCATTCACGCGCTCTCGCTTTCTCCACTTTACAATTTTTTTTGTTATTATTTATCTATTCCTGAGAGTTTATGTTATTTTGTATTTGTTTATTTCAATGAAGTCGACCAGTTGCCTGCCCTTCCTTCCATTATCCGTCACCGAGACAAACTGAACAAAGTTCTGAGGTCGACCTTGTAAAGATAAGGATTCAGGTCTGTCTGCTGTTTACCTTTGCTCCTGCGCGCACTGCCCTTGTCTCCACATTTATGTGTTTGTTTGTTTGTCTATCTAATCTTTTGGGTTTTTATTTCTAATGAGGTCGACCAGTTGTCTATTTATTATTTTTTTTACTACGCATCAAGCTGCGCTGCTTGTCTTTGCTCCTGTGTGCTCGCGCACTCTCGCCTTTTCCACTTATTTTTATTATTGATTTGTTTTGTCAATTAAAAAAAAATACGCATCGTGCTGTGCTGTTTGTGTTTGCTTGAGTGCATTCGCGCACTCTCGCTTTCTCCACTTTACAATTTTTTTGTTATTATTTGTCTATTCCTGAGAGTTTATCTTATTTTTTATTTGTTTATTTAAATGAAGTCGACCAGTTGCCTGCCCTTCCTTCCATTATCCGTCACCGAGACAAACTGAACAAAGTTCTGAGGTCGACCTAGTAAAGATAAGGATTCAGGTCTGTCTGCTGTTTACCTTTGCTCCTGCGCGCACTGCCCTTCTCTCCATATTTATGTGTTTTTTTGTTTGTCTATCTAATCTTTTGGGTTTTTATTTCTAATGAGGTCGACCAGTTGTCTATTTATTTTTTTTTTACTACGCATCAAGCTGCGCTGCTTGTCTTTGCTCCTGTGTGCTCGCGCACTCTCGCCTTTTCCCCTTATTTTTATTTTTGATTTATTTTTGATTTATTTTGTCAATTTAAAAAAAATACGCATCGTGCTGTGCTGTTTGTGTTTGCTTGAGTGCATTCGCGCGCTCTCGCGTTCTCCACTTTACAATTTTTTTGTTATTATTTATCTAATCCTGAGATTTTATCTTATTTTTATTTGTTTATTTAAATGAAGTCGACCAGTTGCCTGCCCTTTCTTCCATTATCCGTCACCGAGACAAACTGAACAAAGTTCTGAGGTCGACCTTGTAAAGATAAGGATTCAGGTCTGTCTGCTGTTTACCTTTGCTCCTGCGCGCACTGCCCTTCTCTCCACATTTATGTGTTTGTTTGTTTGTCTATCTAATCTTTTGGGTTTTTATTTCTAATGAGGTCGACCAGTTGTCTATTTATTATTTTTTTTACTACGCATCAAGCTGCGCTGCTTGTCTTTGCTCCTGTGTGCTCGCGCACTCTCGCCTTTTCCACTTATTTTTATTTTTATTTATTTTTGATTTATTTTGTCAATTTAAAAAAAAAATTACGCATAGTGCTGTGCAGTTTGTGTTTGCTTGAGTGCATTCGCGCGCTCTCGCTTCCTCCACTTTACAATTTTTTGTTATTATTTATCTATTCCTGAGAGTTTATCTTATTTTTTATTTGTTTATTTAAATGAAGTCGACCAGTTGCCTGCCTTTCCTTCCATTATCCGTCACCGAGACAAACTGAACAAAGTTCTGAGGTCGACTTTGTAAAGATAAGGATTCAGGTCTCTCTGCTGTTTACCTTTGCTACTGCGCGCACAGACCTTCTCTCCACATTTATGTGTTTGTTTGTTTGTCTATCTAATCTTTTGGGATTTTATTTCTAATGAGGTCGACCAGTTGTCTATTTATTATTTTTTTTACTACGCATCAAGCTGTGCTGCTTGTCTTTGCTCCTGTGTGCTCGCGCACTCTCGCCTTTTCCACTTATTTTTATTTTTGATTTATTTTTGATTTATTTTGTCAATTTAAAAAAAAATACGCATCGTGCTGTGCTGTCTGTGTTTGCTTGAGTGCATTCGCGCGCTCTCGCTTTCTCCACTTTACAATTTTTTTGTTATTATTTATCTATTCCTGAGTTTATCTTATTTTTTATTTGTTTATTTAAATGAAGTCGACCAGTTGCCTGCCTTTCCTTCCATTATCCGTCACCGAGACAAACTGAACAAAGTTCTGAGGTCAACCTTGTAAAGATAAGGATTCAGGTCTGTCTGCTGTTTACCTTTGCTCCTGCGCGCACTGCCCTTCTCTCCACATTTATGTGTTTTTTTGTTTGTCTATCTAAACTTTTGGGATTTTATTTCTAATGAGGTCGACCAGTTGTCTATTTATTATTTTTTTTAATACGCATCAAGCTGCGCTGCTTGTCTTTCCTCCTGTGTGCTCGCGCACTCTCGCCTTTTCCACTTATTTTTATTTTTGATTTATTTTTGATTTATTTTGTCAATTTTAAAAAAAAATACGCATCGTGCTGTGCTGTCTGTGTTTGCTTGAGTGCATTCGCGCGCTCTCGCATTCTCCACTTTACAATTTTTTTGTTATTATTTATCTATTCCTGAGAGTTTATCTTATTTTTTATTTGTTTATTTAAATGAAGTCGACCAGCTGCCTGCCCTTCCTTCCATTATCCGTCACCGAGACAAACAGAACAAAGTTATGAGGTCGACCTTGTAAAGATAAGGATTCAGGTCTGTCTGCTCTTTACCTTTGCTCCTGCGCGCACTGCCCTTCTCTCCACATTTATGTGTTTGTTTGTTTGTCTATCTAATCTTTTGGGTTTTTATTTCTAATGAGGTCGACCAGTTGTCTATTTATTATTTTTTTTAATACGCATCAAGCTGCGCTGCTTGTCTTTCCTCCTGTGTGCTCGCGCACTCTCGCCTTTTCCACTTATTTTTATTTTTGATTTATTTTTGATTTATTTTGTCAATTTTAAAAAAAAATACGCATCGTGCTGTGCTGTCTGTGTTTGCTTGAGTGCATTCGCGCGCTCTCGCTTTCTCCACATTACAATTTTTTTGTTATTATTTATCTATTCCTGAGAGTTTATCTTATTTTTTATTTGTTTATTTAAATGAAGTCGACCAGTTGCCTGCCTTTCCTTCCATTATCCGTCACCGAGACAAACTGAACAAAGTTCTGAGGTCAACCTTGTAAAGATAAGGATTCAGGTCTGTCTGCTGTTTACCTTTGCTCCTGCGCGCACTGCCCTTCTCTCCACATTTATGTGTTTGTTTGTTTGTCTATCTAAACTTTTGGGATTTTATTTCTAATGAGGTCGACCAGTTGTCTATTTATTATTTTTTTTACTACGCATCAAGCTGTGCTGCTTGTCTTTGCTCCTGTGTGATGGCGCACTCTCGCCTTTTCCACTTATTTTTATTTTTGATTTAGTTTTGATTTATTTTGTCAATTTAAAAAAAAATACGCATCGTGCTGTGCTGTTTGTGTTTGCTTGAGTGCATTCGCGCGCTCTCGCTTTCCCCACTTTAAAATTTTTTTGTTATTATTTATCTATTCCTGAGAGTTTATCTTATTTTTTATTTGTTTATTTAAATGAAGTCGACCAGTTGCCTGGACTTCCTTCCATTATCCGTCACCGAGACAAACTGAACAAAGTTCTGAGGTCGACCTTGTAAAGATAAGGATTCAGGTCTGTCTGCTGTTTACCTTTGCTCCTGCGCGCACTGCCCTTCTCTCCATATTTATGTGTTTGTTTGTTTGTCTATCTAATCTTTTGGGTTTTTATTTCTAATGAGGTCGACCAGTTGTCTATTTATTTTTTTTTTACTACGCATCAAGCTGCGCTGCTTGTCTTTGCTCCTGTGTGCTCGCGCACTCTCGCCTTTTCCACTTATTTTTATTTTTGATTTATTTTGTCAATTTAAAAAAAATACGCATCGTGCTGTGCTGTTTGTGTTTGCTTGAGTGCATTCACGCGCTCTCGCTTTCTCCACTTTACAATTTTTTTTGTTATTATTTATCTATTCCTGAGAGTTTATGTTATTTTGTATTTGTTTATTTAAATGAAGTCGACCAGTTGCCTGCCCTTCCTTCCATTATCCGTCACCGAGACAAACTGAACAAAGTTCTGAGGTCGACCTTGTAAAGATAAGGATTCAGGTCTGTCTGCTGTTTACCTTTGCTCCTGCGCGCACTGCCCTTGTCTCCACATTTATGTGTTTGTTTGTTTGTCTATCTAATCTTTTGGGTTTTTATTTCTAATGAGGTCGACCAGTTGTCTATTTATTATTTTTTTTACTACGCATCAAGCTGCGCTGCTTGTCTTTGCTCCTGTGTGCTCGCGCACTCTCGCCTTTTCCACTTATTTTTATTATTGATTTGTTTTGTCAATTAAAAAAAAATACGCATCGTGCTGTGCTGTTTGTGTTTGCTTGAGTGCATTCGCGCACTCTCGCTTTCTCCACTTTACAATTTTTTTGTTATTATTTGTCTATTCCTGAGAGTTTATCTTATTTTTTATTTGTTTATTTAAATGAAGTCGACCAGTTGCCTGCCCTTCCTTCCATTATCCGTCACCGAGACAAACTGAACAAAGTTCTGAGGTCGACCTAGTAAAGATAAGGATTCAGGTCTGTCTGCTGTTTACCTTTGCTCCTGCGCGCACTGCCCTTCTCTCCATATTTATGTGTTTTTTTGTTTGTCTATCTAATCTTTTGGGTTTTTATTTCTAATGAGGTCGACCAGTTGTCTATTTATTTTTTTTTTACTACGCATCAAGCTGCGCTGCTTGTCTTTGCTCCTGTGTGCTCGCGCACTCTCGCCTTTTCCCCTTATTTTTATTTTTGATTTATTTTTGATTTATTTTGTCAATTTAAAAAAAATACGCATCGTGCTGTGCTGTTTGTGTTTGCTTGAGTGCATTCGCGCGCTCTCGCGTTCTCCACTTTACAATTTTTTTGTTATTATTTATCTAATCCTGAGATTTTATCTTATTTTTATTTGTTTATTTAAATGAAGTCGACCAGTTGCCTGCCCTTTCTTCCATTATCCGTCACCGAGACAAACTGAACAAAGTTCTGAGGTCGACCTTGTAAAGATAAGGATTCAGGTCTGTCTGCTGTTTACCTTTGCTCCTGCGCGCACTGCCCTTCTCTCCACATTTATGTGTTTGTTTGTTTGTCTATCTAATCTTTTGGGTTTTTATTTCTAATGAGGTCGACCAGTTGTCTATTTATTATTTTTTTTACTACGCATCAAGCTGCGCTGCTTGTCTTTGCTCCTGTGTGCTCGCGCACTCTCGCCTTTTCCACTTATTTTTATTTTTATTTATTTTTGATTTATTTTGTCAATTTAAAAAAAATACGCATCGTGCTGTGCTGTTTGTGTTTGCTTGAGTGCATTCGCGCGCTCTCGCTTTCTCCACTTTACAATTTTTTTGGTATTATTTATCTATTCCTGAGAGTTTATCTTATTTTTTATTTGTTTATTTAAATGAAGTCGACCAGTTGCATGCCCTTCCTTCCATTATCCGTCACCGAGACAAACTGAACAAAGTTCTGAGGTAGACCTTATAAAGATAAGGATTCAGGTCTGTCTGCTGTTTACCTTTGCTCCTGCGCGCACTGCCCTTCTCTCCACATTTATGTGTTTGTTTGTTTGTCTATCTAATCTTTTGGGTTTTTATTTCTAATGAGGTCGACCAGTTGTCTATTTATTATTATTTTTACTACGCATCAAGCTGCGCTGCTTGTCTTTGCTCCTGTGTGCTCGCGCACTCTCGCCTTTTCCACTTATTTTTATTTTTGATTTATTTTTGATTTATTTTGTCAATTTTAAAAAAATACGCATCGTGCTGTGCTGTTTGTGTTTGCTTGAGTGCATTCGCACGCTCTCGCTTTCTCCACTTTACAATTTTTTTGTTATTATTTATCTATTCCTGAGAGTGTATCTTATTTTTTATTTGTTTATTTAAATGAAGTCGACTAGTTGCCTGCCCTTCCTTCCATTATCCGTCACCGAGACAAACTGAACAAAGTTCTGAGGTCGACCTTGTAAAGATAAGGATTCAGGTCTGTCTGCTGTTTACCTTTGCTCCTGCGCGCACTGCCCTTCTCTCCAAAATTATGTGTTTGTTTGTTTGTCTATCTAATCTTTTGGGTTTTTATTTCTAATGAGGTCGACCAGTTGTCTATTTATTATTTTTTTTACTACGCATCAAGCTGCGCTGCTTGTCTTTGCTCCTGTGTGCTCGCGCACTCTCGCCTTTTCCACTTATTTTTATTAATGATTTATTTTGTCAATTAAAAAAAAATACGCATCGTGCTGTGCTGTTTGTGTTTGCTTGAGTGCATTCGCGCACCCTCGCTTTCTCCACTTTACAATTTTTTTGTTATTATTTGTCTATTCCTGAGAGTTTATCTTATTTTTTATTTGTTTATTTAAATGAAGTCGACCAGTTGCCTGCCCTTCCTTCCATTATCCGTCACCGAGACAAACTGAACAAAGTTCTGAGGTCGACCTTGTAAAGATAAGGATTCAGGTCTGTCTGCTGTTTACCTTTGCTCCTGCGCGCACTGCCCTTCTCTCCATATTTATGTGTTTGTTTGTTTGTCTATCTAATCTTTTGGGTTTTTATTTCTAATGAGGTCGACCAGTTGTCTATTTATTATTTTTTTTACTACGCATCAAGCTGCGCTGCTTGTCTTTGCTCCTGTGTGCTCGCGCACTCTCGCCTTTTCGACTTATTTTTATTTTTGATTTTTTTTGGTTTATTTTGTCAATTAAAAAAAATAAGCATCGTGCTGTGCTGTTTGTGTTTGCTTGAGTGCATTCGCGCGCTCTCGCTTTCTCCACTTTACAATTTTTTTGTGATTATTTATCTAATCCTGACAGTTTATCTTATTTTTATTTGTTTATTTAAATTAAGTCGACCAGTTGCCTGCCCTTTCTTCCATTATCCGTCACCGAGACAAACTGAACAAAGTTCTGAGGTCGACCTTGTAAAGATAAGGATTCAGGTCTGTCTGCTGTTTACCTTTGCTCCTGCGCGCACTGCCCTTCTCTCCACATTTATGTGTTTGTTTGTTTGTCTATCTAATCTTTTGTGTTTTTATTTCTAATGAGGTCGACCAGTTGTCTATTTATTACTTTTTTTACTACGCATCAAGCTGCGCTGCTTGTCTTTGCTCCTGTGTGCTCGCGCCCTCTCTCCTTTTCCACTTATTTTTATTTTTGATTTATTTTTGATTTATTTTGTCAATTTAAAAAAAAATACGCATCGTGCTGTGCTGTTTGTGTTTGCTTGAGTGCATTCGCGCGCTCTCGCTTTCTCCAATTTACAATTTTTTTGTTATTATTTATCTATTCCTGAGAGTTTATCTTATTTTTTATTTGTTTATTTAAATGAAGTCGACCAGTTGCCTGCCCTTCCTTCCATTATCCGTCACCGAGACAAACTGAACAAAGTTCTGAGGTCGACCTTGTAAAGATAAGGATTCAGGTCTGTCTGCTGTTTACCTTTGCTCCTGCGAGCACTGCCCTTCTCTCCACATTTATGTGTTTGTTTGTTTGTCTATCTAATCTTTTGGGTTTTTATTTCTAATGAGGTCGACCAGTTGTCTATTTATTATTTTTTTTACTACGCATCAAGCTGCGCTGCTTGTCTTTGCTCCTGTGTGCTCGCGCACTCTCGCCTTTTCCACTTATTTTTATTTTTATTTATTTTTGATTTATTTTGTCAATTTAAAAAAAATACGCATCGTGCTGTGCTGTTTGTGTTTGCTTGAGTGCATTCGCGCGCTCTCGCTTTCTCCACTTTACAATTTTTTTGGTATTATTTATCTATTCCTGAGAGTTTATCTTATTTTTATTTGTTTATTTAAATGAAGTCGACCAGTTGCATGCCCTTCCTTCCATTATCCGTCACCGAGACGAACTGAACAAAGTTCTGAGGTAGACCTTATAAAGATAAGGATTCAGGTCTGTCTGCTGTTTACCTTTGCTCCTGCGCGCACTGCCCTTCTCTCCACATTTATGTGTTTGTTTGTTTGTCTATCTAATCTTTTGGGTTTTTATTTCTAATGAGGTCGACCAGTTGTCTATTTATTATTTTTTTTACTACGCATCAAGCTGCGCTGCTTGTCTTTGCTCCTGTGTGCTCGCGCACTCTCGCCTTTTCCACTTATTTTTATTTTTGATTTATTTTTGATTTATTTTGTCAATTTAAAAAAAAATACGCATCGTGCTGTGCTGTTTGTGTTTGCTTGAGTGCATTCGCACGCTCTCGCTTTCTCCACTTTACAATTTTTTTGTTATTATTTATCTATTCCTGAGAGTGTATCTTATTTTTTATTTGTTTATTTAAATGAAGTCGACCAGTTGCCTGCCCTTCCTTCCATTATCCGTCACCGAGACAAACTGAACAAAGTTCTGAGGTCGACCTTGTAAAGATAAGGATTCAGGTCTGTCTGCTGTTTACCTTTGCTCCTGCGCGCACTGCCCTTCTCTCCAAAATTATGTGTTTGTTTGTTTGTCTATCTAATCTTTTGGGTTTTTATTTCTAATGAGGTCGACCAGTTGTCTATTTATTATTTTTTTTACTACGCATCAAGCTGCGCTGCTTGTCTTTGCTCCTGTGTGCTCGCGCACTCTCGCCTTTTCCACTTATTTTTATTAATGATTTATTTTGTCAATTAAAAAAAAATACGCATCGTGCTGTGCTGTTTGTGTTTGCTTGAGTGCATTCGCGCACCCTCGCTTTCTCCACTTTACAATTTTTTTGTTATTATTTGTCTATTCCTGAGAGTTTATCTTATTTTTTATTTGTTTATTTAAATGAAGTCGACCAGTTGCCTGCCCTTCCTTCCATTATCCGTCACCGAGACAAACTGAACAAAGTTCTGAGGTCGACCTTGTAAAGATAAGGATTCAGGTCTGTCTGCTGTTTACCTTTGCTCCTGCGCGCACTGCCCTTCTCTCCATATTTATGTGTTTGTTTGTTTGTCTATCTAATCTTTTGGGTTTTTATTTCTAATGAGGTCGACCAGTTGTCTATTTATTTTTTTTTACTACGCATCAAGCTGCGCTGCTTGTCTTTGCTCCTGTGTGCTCGCGCACTCTCGCCTTTTCCCCTTATTTTTATTATTGATTTATTTTTGGTTTATTTTGTCAATTAAAAAAAATAAGCATCGTGCTGTGCTGTTTGTGTTTGCTTGAGTGCATTCGCGCGCTCTCGCTTTCTCCACTTTACAATTTTTTTGTGATTATTTATCTAATCCTGAGAGTTTATCTTATTTTTATTTGTTTATTTAAATTAAGTCGACCAGTTGCCTGCCCTTTCTTCCATTATCCGTCACCGAGACAAACTGAACAAAGTTCTGAGGTCGACCTTGTAAAGATAAGGATTCAGGTCTGTCTGCTGTTTACCTTTGCTCCTGCGCGCACTGCCCTTCTCTCCACATTTATGTGTTTGTTTGTTTGTCTATCTAATCTTTTGTGTTTTTATTTCTAATGAGGTCGACCAGTTGTCTATTTATTACTTTTTTTACTACGCATCAAGCTGCGCTGCTTGTCTTTGCTCCTGTGTGCTCGCGCCCTCTCGCCTTTTCCACTTATTTTTATTTTTGATTTATTTTTGATTTATTTTGTCAATTTAAAAAAAAATACGCATCGTGCTGTGCTGTTTGTGTTTGCTTGAGTGCATTCGCGCGCTCTCGCTTTCTCCAATTTACAATTTTTTTGTTATTATTTATCTATTCCTGAGAGTTTATCTTATTTTTTATTTGTTTATTTAAATGAAGTCGACCAGTTGCCTGCCCTTCCTTCCATTATCCGTCACCGAGACAAACTGAACAAAGTTCTGAGGTCGAACTTGTAAAGATAAGGATTCAGGTCTGTCTGCTGTTTACCTTTGCTCCTGCGCGCACTGCCCTTCTCTCCACATTTATGTGTTTGTTTGTTTGTCTATCTAATCTTTTGGGGTTTTATTTCTAATGAGGTCGACCAGTTGTCTATTTATTATTTTTTTTTACTACGCATCAAGCTGCGCTGCTTGTCTTTGCTCCTGTGTGCTCGCGCACTCTCGCCTTTTCCACTTATTTTTATTTTTGATTTATTTTTGATTTATTTTGTCAATTTTAAAAAAAATATGCATCGTGCTGTGCTGTTTGTTTGCTTGAGTGCATTCGCGCGCTCTCGCTTTCTCCACTTTACAATTATTATGTTATTATTTATCTATTCCTGAGAGTTTATCTTATTTTTTATTTGTTTATTTAAATGAAGTCGACCAGTTGCCTGCCCTTCCTTCCATTATCCGTCACCGAGACAAACTGAACAAAGTTCTGAGGTCGACCTTGTAAAGATAAGGATTCAGGTCTGTCTGCTGTTTACCTTTGCTCCTGCGCACACTGCCATTCTCTCCACATTTATGTGTTTGTTTGTTTGTCTATCTAATCTTTTGGGTTTTTATTTCTAATGAGGTCGACCAGTTGTCTATTTATTATTTTTTTTACTACGCATCAAGCTCCGCTGCTTGTCTTTGCTCCTGTGTGCTCGCGCACTCTCGCCTTTTCCACTTATTTTTATTTTTGATTTATTTTTGATTTATTTTGTCAATTTTAAAAAAAATACGCATCGTGCTGTGCTGTTTGTGTTTGCTTGAGTGCATTCGCGCGCTCTCGCTTTCTCCACTTTACAATTTTTTTGTTAATATTTATCTATTCCTGAGAGTGTATCTTATTTTTTATTTGTTTATTTAAATGAAGTCGACCAGTTGCCTGCCCTTCCTTCCATTATCCGTCACCGAGACAAACTGAACAAAGTTCTGAGGTCGACCTTGTAAAGATAAGGATTCAGGTCTGTCTGCTGTTTACCTTTGCTCCTGCGCGCACTGCCCTTCTCTCCACAATTATGTGTTTGTTTGTTTGTCTATCTAATCTTTTGGGTTTTTATTTCTAATGAGGTCGACCAGTTGTCTATTTATTATTTTTTTTACTACGCATCAAGCTGCGCTGCTTGTCTTTGCTCCTGTGTGCTCGCGCACTCTCGCCTTTTCCACTTATTTTTATTATTGATTTATTTTGTCAATTAAAAAAAAATACGCATCGTGCTGTGCTGTTTGTGTTTGCTTGAGTGCATTCGCGCACTCTCGCTTTCTCCACTTTACAATTTTTTTGTTATTATTTGTCTATTCCTGAGAGTTTATCTTATTTTTTATTTGTTTATTTAAATGAAGTCGACCAGTTGCCTGCCCTTCCTTCCATTATCCGTCACCGAGACAAACTGAACAAAGTTCTGAGGTCGACCTTGTAAAGATAAGGATTCAGGTGTGTCTGCTGTTTACCTTTGCTCCTGCGCGCACTGCCCTTCTCTCCATATTTATGTGTTTGTTTGTTTGTCTATCTTATCTTTTGGGTTTTTATTTCTAATGAGGTCGACCAGTTGTCTATTTTTTTTTTTTTTACTACGCATCAAGCTGCGCTGCTTGTCTTTGCTCCTGTGTGCTCGCGCACTCTCGCCTTTTCCCCTTATTTTTATTTTTGATTTATTTTTGATTTATTTTGTCAATTTAAAAAAAAATACGCATCGTGCTGTGCTGTTTGTGTTTGCTTGAGTGCATTCGCGCGCTCTCGCTTTCTCCACTTTACAATTTTTTTGTTATTATTTATCTATTCCTGAGAGTTTATCTTATTTTTTATTTGTTTATTTAAATGAAGTCGACCAGTTGCCTGCCCTTCCTTACATTATCCGTCACCGAGACAAACTGAACAAAGTTCTGAGGTCGACCTTGTAAAGATAAGGATTCAGGTCTGTCTGCTGTTTACCTTTGCTCCTGCGCGCACTGCCCTTCTCTCCACATTTACGTGTTTGTTTGTTTGTCTATCTAATCTTTTGGGTTTTTATTTCTAATGAGGTCAACCAGTTGTCTATTTATTATTTTTTTTACTACACATCAAGCTGCGCTGCTTGTCTTTGCTCCTGTGTGCTCGCGCACTCACGCCTTTTCCACTTATTTTTATTTTTGATTTATTTTTGATTTATTTTGTCAATTTTTAAAAATAAATATGCATCGTGCTGTGCTGTTTGTTTGCTTGAGTGCATTAGCGCGCTCTCCCTTTCTCCACTTTACAATTTTTTTGTTATTATTTATCTATTCCTGAGAGTTTATCTTATTTTTATTTGTTTATTTAAATGAAGTCGACCAGTTGCCTGCCCTTCCTTCCATTATCCGTCACCGAGACAAACTGAACAACGTTCTGAGGTCGACCTTGTAAAGATAAGGATTCAGGTCTGTCTGCTGTTACCTTTGCTCCTGCGCGCACTGCCCTTCTCTCCACATTTATATGTTTGTTTGTTTGTCTATCTAATCTTTTGGGTTTGTATTTCTAATGAGGTCGACCAGTTGTTTATTTATTATTTTTTTTACTACGCATCAAGCTGCGCTGCTTGTCTTTGCTCCTGTGTGCTCGCGCACTCTCGCCTTTTCCACTTACTTTTATTATTGATTTATTTTGTCAATTAAAAAAAAATACGCATCGTGCTGTGCTGTTTGTGTTTGCTTGAGTGCATTCGCGCACTCTCGCTTTCTCCACTTTACAATTTTTTTGTTATTATTTGTCTATTCCTGAGAGTTTATCTTATTTTTTATATGTTTATTTAAATGAAGTCGACCAGTTGCCTGCCCTTCCTTCCATTATCCGTCACCGAGACAAACTGAACAAAGTTCTGAGGTCGACCTTGTAAAGATAAGGATTCAGGTCTGTCTGCTGTTTACCTTTGCTCCTGCGCGCACTGCCCTTCTCTCCATATTTATGTGTTTGTTTGTTTGTCTATCTAATCTTTTGGGTTTTTATTTCTAATGCGGTCGACCAGTTGTCTATTTTTTTTTTTTTTACTACGCATCAAGCTGCGCTGCTTGTCTTTGCTCCTGTGTGCTCGCGCACTCTCGCCTTTTCCTCTTATTTTTATTTTTGATTTATTTTGTCAATTTAAAAAAAATACGCATCGTGCTGTGCTGTTTGTGTTTGCTTGAGTGCATTCACGCGCTCTCGCTTTCTCCACTTTACAATTTTTTTTGTTATTATTTATCTATTCCTGAGAGTTTATCTTATTTTTTATTTGTTTATTTAAATGAAGTCGACCAGTTGCCTGCCCTTCCTTCCATTATCCGTCACCGAGACAAACTGAACAAAGTTCTGAGGTCGACCTTGTAAAGATAAGGATTCAGGTCGGTCTGCTGTTTACCTTTGCTCCTGCGCGCACTGCCCTTCTCTCCACATTTATGTGTTTGTTTGTTTGTCTATCTAATCTTTTGGGTTTTTATTTCTAATGAGGTCGACCAGTTGTCTATTTATTATTTTTTTTACTACGCATCAAGTTGCGCTGCTTGTCTTTGCTCCTGTGTGCTCGCGCACTCTCGCCTTTTCCACTTATTTTTATTTTTATTTATTTTTGATTTATTTTGTCTATTTAAAAAAAATACGCATCGTGCTGTGCTGTTTGTGTTTGCTTGAGTGCATTCGCGCGCTCTCGCTTTCTCCACTTTACAATTTTTTTGTTATTATTTATCTATTCCTGAGAGTTTACCTTATTTTTTATTTGTTTATTTAAATGAAGTCGCCCAGTTGCCTGCCCTTCCTTCCATTATCCGTCACCGAGACAAACTGAACAAATTTCTGAGGTCGACCTTGTAAAGATAAGGATTCAGGTCTCTCTGCTGTTTACCTTTGCTCCTGCGCGCATTGCCCTTCTCTCCACATTTATGTGTTTGTTTGTTTGTCTATCTAATCTTTTGGGTTTTTATTTCTAATGAGGTCGACCAGTTGTCGATTTATTATTTTTTTTACTACGCATCAAGCTGCGCTGCTTGTCTTTGCTCCTGTGTGCTCGCGCACTCTCGACTTTTCCACTTATTTTTATTATTGATTTATTTTATCAATTAAAAAAAATACGCATCGTGCTGTGCTGTTTGTGTTTGCTTGAGTGCATTCGCGCACTCTCGATTTCTCCACTTTACAATTTTTTTGTTATTATTTGTCTATTCCTGAGAGTTTATCTTATTTTTTATTTGTTTATTTAAATGAAGTCACCAGTTGCCTGCCCTTCCTTCCATTATCCGTCACCGAGACAAACTGAACAAAGTTCTGAGGTCGACCTTGTAAAGATAAGGATTCAGGTCTGTCTGCTGTTTACCTTTGCTCCTGCGCGCACTGCCCTTCTCTCCACATTTATGTGTTTGTTTGTTTGTCTATCTAATCTTTTGGGTTTTTATTTCTAATGAGGTCGACCAGTTGTCTATTTATTATTTTTTTTACTACGCATCAAGCTGCGCTGCTTGTCTTTGCTCCTGTGTGATCGCGCACTCTCGCCTTTTCCACTTATTTTTATTTTTGATTTATTTTTTATTTATTTTGTCAATTTTAAAAAAAGTACGCATCGTGCTGTGCTGTTTGTGTTTGCTTGAGTGCATTCGCGCGCTCTCGCTTTCTCCACTTTACAATTTTTTTGTTATTATTTATCTATTCCTGAGAGTTTATCTTATTTTTTATTTGTTTATTTAAATGAAGTCGACCAGTTGCCTGCCCTTCCTTCCATTATCCGTCACCGAGACAAACTGAACAAAGTTCTGAGGTCGACCTTGTAAAGATAAGGATTCAGGTCTGTGTGCTGTTTACCTTTGCTCCTGCGCGCACTGCCCTTCTCTCCACATTTATGTGTTTGTTTGTTTGTCTATCTAATCTTTTGGGTTTTTATTTCTAATGAGGTCGACCAGTTGTCTATTTATTATGTTTTTTACTACGCATCAAGCTGCGCTGCTTGTCTTTGCTCCTGTGTGCTCCCGCACTATCGCCTTTTCCACTTATTTTTATTTTTATTTATTTTTGATTTATTTTGTCAATTTAAAAAAAGTACGCATCGTGCTGTGCTGTTTGAGTTTGCTTGAGTGCATTCGCGCGCTCTCGCTTTCTCCACTTTACAATTTTTTTGGTATTATTTATCTATTCCTGAGAGTTTATCTTATTTTTTATTTGTTTATTTAAATGAAGTCGACCAGTTGCCTGCCCTTCCTTCCATTATCTGTCACCGAGACAAACTGAACAAAGTTCTGAGGTCGACCTTGTAAAGATAAGGATTCAGGTCTGTCTGCTGTTTACCTTTGCTCCTGCGCGCACTGCCCTTCTCTCCACATTTATGTGTTTGTTTGTTTGTCTATCTAATCTTTTGGGTTTTTATTTCTAATGAGGTCGACCAGTTGTCGATTTATTATTTTTTTTACTACGCATCAAGCTGCGCTGCTTGTCTTTGCTCCTGTGTGCTCCCGCACTCTCGCCTTTTCCACTTATTTTTATTTTTGATTTATTTTGTCAATTTAAAAAAAATACGCATCGTGCTGTGCTGTTTGTGTTTGCTTGAGTGCATTCGCGCGCTCTCGCTTTCTCCACTTTACAATTTTTTTTGTTATTATTTATCTATTCCTGAGAGTTTATCTTATTTTTTATTTGTTTATTTAAATGAAGTCGACCAGTTGCCTGCCCTTCCTTCCATTATCCGTCACCGAGACAAACTGAACAAAGTTCTGAGGTCGACCTTGTAAAGATAAGGATTCAGGTCTGTCTGCTGTTTACCTTTGCTCCTGCGCGCACTGCCCTTCTCTCCACATTTATGTGTTTGTTTGTTTGTCTATCTAATCTTTTGGGTTTTTATTTCTAATGAGGTCGACCAGTTGTCTATTTATTATTTTTTTTACTACGCATCAAGCTGCGCTGCTTGTCTTTGCTCCTGTGTGCTCGCGCACTCTCGCCTTTTCCACTTATTTTATTTTTATTTATTTTTGATTTATTTTGTCTATTTAAAAAAAATACGCATCGTGCTGTGCTGTTTGTGTTTGCTTGAGTGCATTCGCGCGCTCTCGCTTTCTCCACTTTACAATTTTTTTGTTATTATTTATCTATTCCTGAGAGTTTACCTTATTTTTTATTTGTTTATTTAAATGAAGTCGCCCAGTTGCCTGCCCTTCCTTCCATTATCCGTCACCGAGACAAACTGAACAAATTTCTGAGGTCGACCTTGTAAAGATAAGGATTCAGGTCTCTCTGCTGTTTACCTTTGCTCCTGCGCGCATTGCCCTTCTCTCCACATTTATGTGTTTGTTTGTTTGTCTATCTAATCTTTTGGGTTTTTATTTCTAATGAGGTCGACCAGTTGTCGATTTATTATTTTTTTTACTACGCATCAAGCTGCGCTGCTTGTCTTTGCTCCTGTGTGCTCGCGCACTCTCGACTTTTCCACTTATTTTTATTATTGATTTATTTTATCAATTAAAAAAAAATACGCATCGTGCTGTGCTGTTTGTGTTTGCTTGAGTGCATTCGCGCACTCTCGCTTTCTCCACTTTACAATTTTTTTGTTATTATTTGTCTATTCCTGAGAGTTTATCTTATTTTTTATTTGTTTATTTAAATGAAGTCACCAGTTGCCTGCCCTTCCTTCCATTATCCGTCACCGAGACAAACTGAACAAAGTTCTGAGGTCGACCTTGTAAAGATAAGGATTCAGGTCTGTCTGCTGTTTACCTTTGCTCCTGCGCGCACTGCCCTTCTCTCCACATTTATGTGTTTGTTTGTTTGTCTATCTAATCTTTTGGGTTTTTATTTCTAATGAGGTCGACCAGTTGTCTATTTATTATTTTTTTTACTACGCATCAAGCTGCGCTGCTTGTCTTTGCTCCTGTGTGCTCGCGCACTCTCGCCTTTTCCACTTATTTTTATTTTTGATTTATTTTTTATTTATTTTGTCAATTTTAAAAAAAATACGCATCGTGCTGTGCTGTTTGTGTTTGCTTGAGTGCATTCTCGCGCTCTCGCTTTCTCCACTTTACAATTTTTTTGTTATTATTTATCTATTCCTGAGAGTTTATCTTATTTTTTATTTGTTTATTTAAATGAAGTCGACCAGTTGCCTGCCCTTCCTTCCATTATCCGTCACCGAGACAAACTGAACAAAGTTCTGAGGTCGACCTTGTAAAGATAAGGATTCAGGTCTGTGTGCTGTTTACCTTTGCTCCTGCGCGCACTGCCCTTCTCTCCACATTTATGTGTTTGTTTGTTTGTCTATCTAATCTTTTGGGTTTTTATTTCTAATGAGGTCGACCAGTTGTCTATTTATTATGTTTTTTACTACGCATCAAGCTGCGCTGCTTGTCTTTGCTCCTGTGTGCTCGCGCACTATCGCCTTTTCCACTTATTTTTATTTTTATTTATTTTTGATTTATTTTGTCAATTTAAAAAAAGTACGCATCGTGCTGTGCTGTTTGAGTTTGCTTGAGTGCATTCGCGCGCTCTCGCTTTCTCCACTTTACAATTTTTTTGGTATTATTTATCTATTCCTGAGAGTTTATCTTATTTTTTATTTGTTTATTTAAATGAAGTCGACCAGTTGCCTGCCCTTCCTTCCATTATCTGTCACCGAGACAAACTGAACAAAGTTCTGAGGTCGACCTTGTAAAGATAAGGATTCAGGTCTGTCTGCTGTTTACCTTTGCTCCTGCGCGCACTGCCCTTCTCTCCACATTTATGTGTTTGTTTGTTTGTCTATCTAATCTTTTGGGTTTTTATTTCTAATGAGGTCGACCAGTTGTCTATTTATTATTTTTTTTACTACGCATCAAGCTGCGCTGCTTGTCTTTGCTCCTGTGTGCTCCCGCACTCTCGCCTTTTCCACTTATTTTTATTTTTGATTTATTTTTGATTTATTTTGTCAATTTAAAAAAAAATACGCATCGTGCTGTGCTGTTTGTGTTTGCTTGAGTGCATTCGCGCGCTCTCGCTTTCTCCACTTTACAATTTTTTTGTTATTATTTATCTATTCCTGAGTGTGTATCTTATTTTTTATTTGTTTATTTAAATGAAGTCGACCAGTTGCCTGCCCTTCCTTCCATTATCCGTCACCGAGACAAACTGAACAAAGTTCTGAGGTCGACCTTGTAAAGATAAGGATTCAGGTCTGTCTGCTGTTTACATTTGCTCCTGCGCGCACTGCCCTTCTCTCCACAATTATGTGTTTGTTTGTTTGTCTATCTAATCTTTTGGGTTTTTATTTCTAATGAGGTCGACCAGTTGTCTATTTATTATTTTTTTTACTACGCATCAAGCTGCGCTGCTTGTCTTTGCTCCTGTGTGCTCGCGCACTCTCGCCTTTTCTACTTATTTTTATTATTGATTTATTTTGTCAATTAAAAAAAAATACGCATCGTGCTGTGCTGTTTGTGTTTGCTTGAGTGCATTCGCGCGCTCTCGCTTTCTCCACTTTACAATTTTTTTGGTATTATTTATCTATTCCTGAGAGTTTATCTTATTTTTTATTTGTTTATTTAAATGAAGTCGACCAGTTGCCTGCCCTTCCTTCCATTATCCGTCACCGAGACAAACTGAACAAAGTTCTGAGGTCGACCTTGTAAAGATAAGGATTCAGGTCTGTCTGCTGTTTACCTTTGCACCTGCACGCACTGCCCTTCTCTCCACATTTATGTGTTTGTTTGTCTATCTAATCTTTTGGGTTTTTATTTCTAATGAGGTCGACCAGTTGTCTATTTATTATTTTTTTTTTACTATGCATCAAGCTGCGCTGCTTGTCTTTGCTCCTGTGTGCTCGCGCACTCTCGCCTTTTCCACTTATTTTTATTTTTGATTTATTTTTTATTTATTTTGTCAATTTTAAAAAAAAATACGCATCGTGCTGTGCTGTTTGTGTTTGCTTGAGTGCATTCGCGCGCTCTCGCTTTCTCCACTTTTCAATTTTTCTGTTATTATTTATCTATTCCTGAGAGTTTATCTTATTTTTTATTTGTTTATTTAAATGAAGTCGACCAGTTGCCTGCCCTTCCTTCCATTATCCGTCACCGAGACAACCTGAACAAAGTTCTGAGGTCGACCTTGTAAAGATAAGGATTCAGGTCTGTTTGCTGTTTACCTTTGCTCCTGCGCACACTGCCCTTCTCTCCACATTTATGTGTTTGTTTGTTTGTCTATCTAATCTTTTGGGTTTTTATTTCTAATGAGGTCGACCAGTTGTCTATTTATTATTTTTCTTACTACGCATCAAGCTGCGCTGCTTGTCTTTGCTCCTGTGTGCTCACGCACTCTCTCCTTTTCCACTTATTTTTATTTTTGATTTATTTTTGATTTATTTTGTCAATTTAAAAAAAAATACGCATCGTGCTGTGCTGTTTGTGTTTGCTTGAGTGCATTCGCGCGCTCTCTCTTTCTCCACCTTACAATTTTTTGTTATTATTTATCTATTCCTGAGAGTTTATCTTATTTTTTATTTGTTTATTTAAATGAAGTCGACCAGTTGCCTGCCCTTCCTTCCATTATCCGTCACCGAGACAAACTGAACAAAGTTCTGAGGTCGACCTTGTAAAGATAAGGATTCAGGTCTGTCTGCTGTTTACCTTTGCACCTGCACGCACTGCCCTTCTCTCCACATTTATGTGTTTGTTTGTTTGTCTATCTAATCTTTTGGGTTTTTATTTCTAATGAGGTCGACCAGTTGTCTATTTATTATTTTTTTTTACTATGCATCAAGCTGCGCTGCTTGTCTTTGCTCCTGTGTGCTCGCGCACTCTCGCCTTTTCCACTTATTTTTATTTTTGATTTATTTTTGATTTATTTTGTCAATTTTTTAAAAAAATACGCATCGTGCTATGCTGTTTGTGTTTGCTTGAGTGCATTCGCGCGCTCTCGCTTTCTCCACTTTACAATTTTTTTGTTATTATTTATCTATTCCTGAGAGTTTATCTTATTTTTTATTTGTTTATTTAAATGAAGTCGACCTGTTGCCTGCCCTTCCTTCCATTATCCGTCACCGAGACAAACTGAACAAAGTTCTGAGGTCGACCTTGTAAAGATAAGGATTCAGGTCTGTCTGCTGTTTACCTTTTCTCCTGCGCGCACTGCCCTTCTCTCCACATTTATGTGTTTGTTTGTTTGTCTATCTAATCTTTTGGGTTTTTATTTCTAATGAGGTCGACCAGTTGTCTATTTATTATTTTTTTTACTACGCATCAAGCTGCGCTGCTTGTCTTTGCTCCTGTGTGCTCGCGCACTCTCTCCTTTTCCACTTATTTTTATTTTTGATTTATTTTGTCAATTTAAAAAAAATACGCATCGTGCTGTGCTGTTTGTGTTTGCTTGAGTGCATTCACGCGCTCTCGCTTTCTCCACTTTACAATTTTTTTGTTATTATTTATCTATTCCTGAGAGTTTATGTTATTTTTTATTTGTTTATTTAAATGAAGTCGACCAGTTGCCTGCCCTTCCTTCCATTATCCGTCACCGAGACAAATTGAACAAAGTTCTGAGGTCGACCTTGTAAAGATAAGGATTCAGGTCTGTCTGCTGTTGACCTTTGCTCCTGCGCGCACTGCCCTTCTCTCCACATTTATGTGTTTGTTTGTTTGTCTATCTAATCTTTTGGGTTTTTATTTCTAATGAGGTCGACCAGTTGTCTATTTATTATTTTTTTTACTGCGCATCAAGCTGCGCTGCTTGTCTTTGCTCCTGTGTGCTCGCGCACTCTCGCCTTTTCCACTTTTTTTTATTTTTGATTTATTTTTTATTAATTGTCAATTTAAAAAAAATACGCATCGTGCTGTGCTGTTTGTGTTTGCTTGAGTGCATTCGCGCGCTCTCGCTTTCTCCACTTTACAATTTTTCTGTTATTATTTATCTATTCCTGAGAGTTTATCTTATTTTTTATTTGTTTATTTAAATGAAGTCGACCAGTTGCCTGCCCTTCCTTCCATTTTCCGTCACCGAGACAAACTGAACAAAGTTCTGAGGTCGACCTTGTAAAGATAAGGATTCAGGTCTGTCTGCTGTTTACCTTTGCTCCTGCGCGCACTGCCCTTCTCTCCACATTTATGTGTTTGTTTGTTTGTCTATCTAATCTTTTGGGTTTTTATTTCTAATGAGGTCGACCAGTTGTCTATTTATTATTTTTTTTACTACGCATCAAGCTGCGCTGCTTGTCTTTGCTCCTGTGTGCTCGCGCACTCTCTCCTTTTCCACTAATTTTTATTTTTGATTTATTTTGTCAATTTAAAAAAAAATACGCATCGTGCTGTGCTGTTTGTGTTTGCTTGAGTGCATTCGCGCGCTCTCGCTTTCTCCACTTTACAATTTTTTTGTTATTATTTATCTATTCCTGAGAGTTTATCTTATTTTTTATTTGTTTATTTAAATGAAGTCGACCAGTTGCCTGCCCTTCTTTCCATTATCTGTCACCGAGACAAACTGAACAAAGTTCTGAGGTCGACCTTGTAAAGAAAAGGATTCAGGTCTGTCTGCTGTTTACCTTTGCTCCTGCGCGCACTGCCCTTCTCTCCACATTTATGTGTTTGTTTGTTTGTCTATCTAATCTTTTGGGTTTTTATTTCTAATGAGGTCGACCAGTTGTCTATTTATTATTTTTTTTACTACGCATCAAGCTGCGCTGCTTGTCTTTGCTCCTGTGTGCTCGGGCACTCTCGCCTTTTCCACTTATTTTTATTTTTGATTTATTTTTGATTTATTTTGTCAATTTTAAAAAAAATACGCATCGTGCTGTGCTGTTTGTGTTTGCTTGAGTGCATTCGCGCGCTCTCGCTTTCTCCACTTTACAATTTTTTTGTTATTATTTATCTATTCCTGAGAGTATATCTTATTTTTTATTTGTTTATTTAAATGAAGTCGACCAGTTGCCTGCCCTTCCTTCCATTATCCGTCACCGAGACAACCTGAACAAAGTTCTGAGGTCGACCTTGTAAAGATAAGGATTCAGGTCTGTTTGCTGTTTACCTTTGCTCCTGCGCGCACTGCCCTTCTCTCCACATTTATGTGTTTGTTTGTTTGTCTATCTAATCTTTTGGGTTTTTATTTCTAATGAGGTCGACCAGTTGTCTATTTATTATTTTTCTTACTACGCATCAAGCTGCGCTGCTTGTCTTTGCTCCTGTGTGCTCAAGCACTCTCTCCTTTTCCACTTATTTTTATTTTTGATTTATTTTTGATTTATTTTGTCAATTTAAAAAAAAATACGCATCGTGCTGTGCTGTTTGTGTTTGCTTGAGTGCATTCGCCCGCTCTCTCTTTCTCCACCTTACAATTTTTTGTTATTATTTATCTATTCCTGAGAGTTTATCTTATTTTTTATTTGTTTATTTAAATGAAGTCGACCAGTTGCCTGCCCTTCCTTCCATTATCCGTCACCGAGACAAACTGAGCAAAGTTCTGAGGTCGACCTTGTAAAGATAAGGATTCAGGCCTGTCTGCTGTTTACCTTTGCTCCTGCGCGCACTGCCCTTCTCTCCACATTTATGTGTTTGTTTGTTTGTCTATCTAATCTTTTGGGTTTTTATTTCTAATGAGGTCGACCAGTTGTCTATTTATTATTTTTTTTACTACGCATCAAGCTGCGCTGCTTGTCTTTGCTCCTGTGTGCTCGCGCACTCTCGCCTTTTCCACTTATTTTTATTTTTGATTTATTTTTGATTTATTTTGTCAATTTAAAAAAAAAATACGCATCGTGCTGTGCTGTTTGTGTTTGCTTGAGTGCATTCGCGCGCTCTCGCTTTCTCCACTTTACAATTTTTTTTTATTATTTATCTATTCCTGAGAGTTTATCTTATTTTTTATTTGTTTATTTAAAAGAAGTCGACCAGTTGCCTGCCCTTCCTTCCATTATCAGTCACCGAGACAAACTGAACAAAGTTCTGAGGTCGACCTTGTAAAGATAAGGATTCAGGTCTGTCTGCTGTTTACCTTTTCTCCTGCGCGCACTGCCCTTCTCTCCACATTTATGTGTTTGTTTTTTTTGTCTATTTAATCTTTTGGGTTTTTATTTCTAATGAGGTCGACCAGTTCTCTATTTATTATTTTTTTTACTACGCATCAAGCTGCGCTGCTTGTCTTTGCTCCTGTGTGCTCGCGCACTCTCTCCTTTTCCACTTATTTTTATTTTTGATTTATTTTGTCAATTTAAAAAAAAATACGCATCGTGCTGTGCTGTTTGTGTTTGCTTGAGTGCATTCGCGCGCTCTCGCTTTCTCCACTTTACAATTTTTTTGTTATTATTTATCTATTCCTGAGAGTTTATGTTATTTTTTATTTGTTTATTTAAATGAAGTCGACCAGTTGCCTGCCCTTCCTTCCATTATCCGTCACCGAGACAAATTGAACACAGTTCTGAGGTCGACCTTGTAAAGATAAGGATTCAGGTCTGTCTGCTGTTGACCTTTGCTCCTGCGCGCACTGCCCTTCTCTCCACATTTATGTGTTTGTTTGTTTGTCTATCTAATCTTTTGGGTTTTTATTTCTAATGAGGTCGACCAGTTGTCTATTTATTATTTTTTTTACTACGCATCAAGCTGCGCTGCTTCTCTTTGCTACTGTGTGCTCGCGCACTCTCTCCTTTTCCACTTATTTTTATTTTTGATTTATTTTGTCAATTTAAAAAAAATACGCATCGTGCTGTGCTGTTTGTGTTTGCTTGAGTGCATTCGCGCGCTCTCGCTTTCTCCACTTTACAATTTTTTTGTTATTATTTATCTATTCCTGAGAGGTTATCTTATTTTTTATTTGTTTATTTAAATGAAGTCGACCAGTT
>NW_025958220.1:0-34451 GCF_023159225.1 Perognathus longimembris pacificus | reverse complement strand
AATAAAAACCCAAAAGATTAGATAGACAAACAAACAAACACATAAATGTGGAGAGAAGGGCAGTGCGCGCAGGAGCAAAGGTAAAAAGCAGACAGAACTGAATCCTTATCTTTACAAGGTCGACCTCAGAACTTTGTTCAGTTTGTCTCGGTGACGGATAATGGAAGGAAGGGCAGGCAATTGGTCGACTTCATTTAAATAAACAAATAAAAAATAAGATAAACTCTCAGGAACAGATAAATAATAACAAAAAAATTGTAAAGTGGAGAAAGCGAGAGCGCGCGAATGCACTCAAGCAAACACAAACAGCACAGCACGATGCGTATTTTTTTTAAATTGACAAAATAAATGAAAAATAAATCAAAAATAAAAATAAGTGGAAAAGGCGAGAGTGCGCGAGCACACAGGAGCAAAGACAAGCAGCGCAGCTTGATGCGTAGTAAAAAAAATAATAAATAGACAACTGGTCGACCTCATTAGAATATAAACCCAAAAGATTAGATAGACAGGGGCTGGGGATATAGCCTAGTGGCAAGAGTGCCTGCCTCGGATACACGAGGCCCTAGGTTCGATTCCCCAGCACCATATATACAGAAAACGGCCAGAAGCGGCGCTGTGGCTCAAGTGGCAGAGTGCTAGCCTTGAGCGGGAAGAAGCCAGGGACAGTGCTCAGGCCCTGAGTCCAAGGCCCAGGACTGGCCAAAAAAAAAAAAAATCAAAAGATTAGATAGACAAACAAACAAACACATAAATGTGGAGAGAAGGGCAGTGCGCGCAGGAGCAAAGGTAAACAGCAGACAGACCTGAATCCTTATCTTTACAAGGTCGACCTCAGAACTTTGTTCAGTTTGTCTCGGTGACGGATAATGGAAGGAAGGGCTGGCAACTGGTCGACTTCCTTTAAATAAACAAATAAAAAATAAGATAAACTCTCAGGAAAAGATAAATACTAAAAAAAACTTGTAAAGTGGAGAAAGCGAGAGAGCGCGAATGCACTCAAGCAAACACAAACAGCACAGCACGATGCGTATTTTTTTTAAATTGACAAAATAAATCAAAAATAAATCAAACATAAAAATACGTGGAAAAGGGGGAGAGTGCGCGAGCACACAGGTGCAAAGACAAGGAACGCAGCTTGATGCGTAGTAAAAAAAATAATAAATAGACAACTGGTCGACCTCATTAGAAATAAAAACCCAAAAGATTAGATAGACAAACAAACAAACACATAAATGTGGAGAGAAGGGCAGTGCGCGCAGGAGCAAAGGTAAACAGCAGACAGACCTGAATCCTTATCTTTACAAAGTCGACCTCAGAACTTTGTACAGTTTGTCTCGGTGACGGATAATGGAAGGAAGTGCAGGCAACTGGTCGACTTCATTTAAATAAACAAATAAAAAATAACATAAACTCTCAGGAATAGATAAATAATAACAAAAAATTGTAAAGTGGAGGAAAGCGAGAGCGCGCGAATGCACTCAAGCAAACACAAACAGCACAGCACGATGCGTATTTTTTTTTAATTGACAAAATAAATCAAAAATAAATCAAAAATAAAAATAATTCGAAAAGGCGAGAGAGTGCGCGAGCACACAGGAGCAAAGACAAGCAGCGCAGCTTGATGCGTAGTAAAAAAAATAATAAATAGACAACTGGTCGACCTCATTAGAAATAAAAACCCAAAAGATTAGATAGACAAACAAACAAACACATAAATGTGGAGAGAAGGGCAGTACGCGCAGGAGCAAAGGAAAACAGCAGACAGACCTGAATCCTTATCTTTACAAGGTCGACCTCAGAACTTTTTTCAGTTTGTCTCGGTGACGGATAATGGAAGGAAGGGCAGGCAACTGGTCGACTTCATTTAAATAAACAAATAAAAAATAAGATAAACTCTCAGGAATAGATAAATAATAACAAAAAAATTGTAAAATGGAGAAAGCGAGAGCGCGCGAATGCACTCAAGCAAACACAAACAGCACAGCACGATGCGTATTTTTTTTTTAAAATTGACAAAATAAATCAAAAATAAATCAAAAATAAAAATAAGTGGAAAAGGCGAGAGGTGCGCGAGCACACAGGAGCAAAGACAAGCAGCGCAGCTTGATGCGTAGTAAAAAAAAATAATAAATAGACAACTGGTCGACCTCATTAGAAATAAAAACCCAAAAGATTAGATAGAAAACAAACAAACACATAAATGTGGAGAGAAGGGCAGTGCGCGCAGGAGCAAAGGTAAACAGCAGACAGACCTGAATCCTTATCTTTACAAGGTCGACCTCAGAACTTTGTTCAGTTTGTCTCGGTGACGGATAATGGAAGGAAGGGCATGCAACTGGTCGACTTCATTTAAATAAACAAATAAAAAATAAGATAAACTCTCAGAAATAGATAAATAATAACAAAAAAATTGGAAAGAGGAGAAAGCGAGAGCGCGCGAATGCACTCAAGCAAACACAAACAGCACAGCACGATGCGTATTTTTTTAAAATTGACAAAATAAATCAAAAATAAATCAAAAATAAAAAAAGTGGAAAAGGCGAGAGTGCGCGAGCACACAGGAGCAAAGAAAAGCAGCGTAGCTTGATGCGGAGTAAAAAAAAATAATAAATAGACAACTGGTCGACCTCATTAGAAATAAAACCCAAAAGATTAGATAGACAAACAAACAAACACATAAATGTGTACAGAAGGGAAGTGCGCGCAGGAACAAAGGTAAACAGCAGACAGACCTGAATCCTTATCTTTACAAGGTCGACCTCAGAACTTTGTTCAGTTTGTCTCGGTGACGGATAATGGAAGGAAGGGCAGGCAACTGGTCGACTTCATTTAAATAACAAATAAAAAATAAGATAAACTCTCAGGAATAGATAAATAATAACAAAAAATTGTAAAGTGGAGAAAGCAAGAGCGCGCGAATGCACTCAAGCAAACACAAACAGCACAGCACGATGCGTATTTTTTTTTTTAAATTGACAAAATAAATCAAAAATAAATCAAAAATAAAAATAAGTGGAAAAGGCGAGAGTGTGCGAGCACACAGGAGCAAAGACAAGCAGCGCAGATTGATGCGTAGTAAAAAAATAATAATAATAAATAGACAACTGGTCGACCTCATTAGAAATAAAAACCCAAAAGATTAGATAGACAGGGGCTGGGGATATAGACTAGTGGCAAGAGTCCCTGCCTCGGATACACGAGGCCCTAGGTTCGATTCCCCAGCACCACATATACAGAAAACGGCCAGAAGCGGCGCTGTGGCTCAAGTGGCAGAGTGCTAGCCTTGAGCTGGAAGAAGCCAGGGACAGTGCTCAGGCCCTGAGTCCAAGACCCAGGACTGGCCAAAAAAAAAAAAAAATCAAAAGATTAGATAGACAAACAAACAAACACATAAATGTGGAGAGAAGGGCAGTGCGCGCAGGAGCAAAGGTAAACAGCAGACAGACCTGAATCCTTATCTTTACAAGGTCGACCTCAGAACTTTGTTCAGTTTGTCTCGGTGACGGATAATGGAAGGAAGGGCAGGCAACTGGTCGACTTCATTTAAATAAACAAATAAAAAATAAGATAAACTCTCAGGAATAGATAAATAATAACAAAAAATTGTAAAGTGGAGAAAGCAAGAGCGCGCGAATGCACTCAAGCAAACACAAACAGCACAGCACGATGCGTATTTTTTTTTTTAAATTGACAAAATAAATCAAAAATAAATCAAAAGGCTGGGGATATAGCCTAGTGGCAAGAGTGCCTGCCTCGGATACACGAGGCCCTAGGTTCGATTCCCAGCACCACATATACAGAAAACGGCCAGAAGCGGCGCTGTGGCTCAAGTGGCAGAGTGCTAGCCTTGAGCGGAAAGAAGCCAGGGACAGTGCTCAGGCCCTGAGTCCAAGGCCCAGGACTGGCCAAAAAAAAAAAAAAAAAAAAAAAAAAAAAAAAAAAATAAATCAAAAATAAAAATAAGTGGAAAAGGCGAGAGTGTGCAAGCACACAGGAGCAAAGACAAGCAGCGCAGATTGATGCGTAGTAAAAAAATAATAATAATAAATAGACAACTGGTCGACCTCATTAGAAATAAAACCCAAAAGATTAGATAGACAGGGCTGGGGATATAGACTAGTGGCAAGAGTCCCTGCCTCGGATACACGAGGCCCTAGGTTCGATTCCCCAGCACCACATATACAGAAAACGGCCAGAAGCGGCGCTGTGGCTCAAGTGGCAGAGTGCTATCCTTGAGCGGGAAGAAGCCAGGGACAGTGCTCAGGCCCTGAGTCCAAGACCCAGGACTGGCCAAAAAAAAAAAAAAATCAAAAGATTAGATAGACAAACAAACAAACACATAAATGTGGAGAGAAGGGCAGTGCGCGCAGGAGCAAAGGTAAACAGCAGACAGACCTGAATCCTTATCTTTACAAGGTCGACCTCAGAACTTTGTACAGTTTGTCTCGGTGACGGATAATGGAAGGAAGGGCAGGCAACTGGTCGACTTCATTTCAATAAACAAATAAAAAATAACATAAACTCTCAGGAATAGATAAATAATAACAAAAAATTGTAAAGTGGAGAAAGCGAGAGCGCGCGAATGCACTCAAGCAAACACAAACAGCACAGCACGATGCGTATTTTTTTTTTAAATTGACAAAATAAATCAAAAATAAAAATAAGTGGAAAAGGCGAGAGTGCGCGAGCACACAGGAGCAAAGACAAGCAGCGCAGCTTGTTGCATAGTAAAAAAAATACTAAATAGACAACTTGTCGACCTCATTAGAAATAAAAACCTAAAAGATTAGATAGACAAACAAACAAACACATAAATGTGGAGAGAAGGGCAGTGCGCGCAGGAGCAAAGGTAAACAGCAGACAGACCTGAATCCTTATCTTTACAAGGTCGACCTCAGAACTTTTTTCAGTTTGTCTCGGTGACGGATAATGGAAGGAAGGGCAGGCAACTGGTCGACTTCATTTAAATAAACAAATAAAAAATAAGATAAACTCTCAGGAATAGATAAATAATAACAAAAAAATTGTAAAGTGGAGAAAGCGAGAGCGCGCGAATGCACTCAAGCAAACACAAACAGCACAGCACGATGCGTATTTTTTTTAAATTGACAAAATAAATCAAAAATAAATCAAAATAAAAATAAGTGGAAAAAGGGAGAGTGCGCGAACACACAGGAGCAAAGACAGGCAGCGCAGCTTGATGCGTAGTAAAAAAAATAATAAATAGACAACTGGTCGACCTCATTAGAAATAAAAACCCAAAAGATTAGATAGACAAACAAACAAACACATAAATGTGGAGAGAAGGGCAGTGCGCGCAGGAGCAAAGGTAAACAGCAGACAGACCTGAATCCTTATCTTTACAAGGTCGACCTCAGAACTTTGTTCAGTTTGTCTCGGTGACGGATAATGGAAGGAAGGGCAGGCAACTGGTCGACTTCATTTAAATAAACAAATAAAAAAATAAGATAAACTCTCAGGAATAGATAAATAATAACAAAAAATTGTAAAGTGGAGAAAGCAAGAGCGCGCGAATGCACTCAAGCAAACACAAACAGCACAGCACGATGCGTATTTTTTTTTTTAAATTGACAAAATAAATCAAAAATAAATCAAAAATAAAAATAAGTGGAAAAGGCGAGAGTGTGCGAGCACACAGGAGCAAAGACAAGCAGCGCAGATTGATGCGTAGTAAAAAAAATAATATAATAAATAGACAACTGGTCGACCTCATTAGAAATAAAAACCCAAAAGATTAGATAGACAGGGGCTGGGGATATAGACTAGTGGCAAGAGTCCCTGCCTCGGATACACGAGGCCCTAGGTTCGATTCCCCAGCACCACATATACAGAAAACGGCCAGAAGCGGCGCTGTGGCTCAAGTGGCAGAGTGCTATCCTTGAGCGGGAAGAAGCCAGGGACAGTGCTCAGGCCTGAGTCCAAGACCCAGGACTGGCCAAAAAAAAAAAAAATCAAAAGATTAGATAGACAAACAAACAAACACATAAATGTGGAGAGAAGGGCAGTGCGCGCAGGAGCAAAGGTAAACAGCAGACAGACCTGAATCCTTATCTTTACGAGGTCGACCTCAGAACTTTGTACAGTTTGTCTCGGTGACGGATAATGGAAGGAAGGGCAGGCAACTGGTCGACTTCATTTAAATAAACAAATAAAAAATAACATAAACTCTCAGGAATAGATAAATAATAACAAAAAATTGTAAAGTGGAGAAAGCGAGAGCGCGCGAATGCACTCAAGCAAACACAAACAGCACAGCACGATGCGTATTTTTTTTAAATTGACAAAATAAATCAAAAATAAAAATAAGTGGAAAAGGCGAGAGTGCGCGAGCACACAGGAGCAAAGACAAGCAGCGCAGCTTGTTGCGTAGTAAAAAAAATAATAAATAGACAACTGGTCGACCTCATTAGAAATAAAAACCTAAAAGATTAGATAGACAAACAAACAAACACATAAATGTGGAGAGAAGGGCAGTGCGCGCAGGAGCAAAGGTAAACAGCAGACAGACCTGAATCCTTATCTTTACAAGGTCGACCTCAGAACTTTTTTCAGTTTGTCTCGGTGACGGATAATGGAAGGAAGGGCAGGCAACTGGTCGACTTCATTTAAATAAACAACTAAAAAATAAGATAAACTCTCAGGAATAGATAAATAATAACAAAAAAATTGTAAAGTGGAGAAAGCGAGAGCGCGCGAATGCACTCAAGCAAACACAAACAGCACAGCACGATGCGTATTTTTTTTTAAAATTGACAAAATAAATCAAAAATAAATCAAAAATAAAAATAAGTGGAAAAAGGGAGAGTGCGCGAACACACAGGAGCAAAGACAAGCAGCGCAGCTTGATGCGTAGTAAAAAAAATAATAAATAGACAACTGGTCGACCTCATTAGAAATAAAAACCAAAAGATTAGATAGACAAACAAACAAACACATAAATGTGGAGAGAAGGGCAGTGCGCGCAGGAGCAAAGGTAAACAGCAGACAGACCTGAATCCTTATCTTTACAAGGTCGACCTCAGAACTTTGTTCAGTTTGTCTCGGTGAACGGATAATGGAAGGAAGTGCATGCAACTGGTCGACTTCATTAAATAAACAAATAAAAAATAACATAAACTCTCAGGAATAGATAAATAATAACAAAAAATTGTAAAGTGGAGAAAGCGAGAGCGCGCGAATGCACTCAAGCAAACACAAACAGCACAGCACGATGCGTATTTTTTTTTAAATTGACAAAATAAATCAAAAATAAATCAAAAATAAAAATAAGTGGAAAAGGCGAGAGTGCGCGAGCACACAGGAGCAAAGACAAGAAGCGCAGCTTGATAAGTAGTAAAAAAAATAATAAATAGACAACTGGTCGACCTCATTAGAAATAAAAACCCAAAAGTTTAGATAGACAAACAAACACATAAATGTGGAGAGAAGGGCAGTGCGCGCAGGAGCAAAGGTAAACAGCAGACAGACCTGAATCCTTATCTTTACAAGGTCGACCTCAGAACTTTGTTCAGTTTGTCTCGGTGACGGATAATGGAAGGAAGGGCAGGCAACTGGTCGACTTCATTTAAATAAATAAATAAAAAATAAGATAAACTCTCAGGAATAGATAAATAATAACAAAAAAATTGTAAAGTGGAGAAAGCGAGAGCGCGGTGAATGCACTCAAGCAAACACAACAGCACAGCACGATGCGTATTTTTTTTTAAATTGAAAAAATGAATCAAAAATAAATCGAAAATAAAAATAAGTGGAAAAGGCGAGAGTGCGCGAGCACACAGGAGCAAAGACAAGCAGCGCAGCTTGATGCGTAGTAAAAAAAATAATAAATAGACAACTGGTCGACCTCATTAGAAATAAAAACCCAAAAGATTAGATAGACAAACAAACAAACACATAAATGTGGAGAGAATGGCAGTGCGCGCAGGAGCAAAGGTAAACAGCAGACAGACCTGAATCCTTATCTTTACAAGGTCGACCTCAGAACTTTGTTCAGTTTGTCTCGGTGACGGATAATGGAAGGAAGGGCAGGCAACTAGTCGACTTCATTTAAATAAACAAATAAAAAATAAGATAAACTCTCAGGAATAGATAAATAATAACAAAAAAATTGTAAAGTGGAGAAAGCGAGAGCGCGCGAATGCACTCAAGCAAACACAAACAGCACAGCACGATGCGTATTTTTTTTTAAAATTGACAAAATAAATCAAAAATAAATCAAAAATAAAAATAAGTGGAAAAGGCGAGAGTGCGCGAGCACACAGGAGCAAAGACAAGCAGCGCAGCTTGATGCGTAATAAAAAAAATAATAAATAGACAACTGGTCGACCTCATTAGAAATAAAAACCCAAAAGATTAGATAGACAAACAAACAAACACATAAATGTGGAGAGAAGGGCAGTGCGCGCAGGAGCAAAGGTAAACAGCAGACAGACCTGAATCCTTATCTTTACAAGGTCGACCTCAGAACTTTGTTCAGTTTGTCTCGGTGACGGATAACGGAAGGAAGGGCAGGCAACTGGTCGACTTCATTTAAATAAACAAATAAAAAATAAGATAAACTCTCAGGAATAGATAAATAATAAAAAAAATTGAAAAGTGGAGAAAGCGAGAGGGCGCGAATGCACTCAAGCAAACACAAACAGCTCAGCACGATGCGTATTTTTTTTAAATTGACAAAATAAATCAAAATAAATCAAAAATAAAAATAAGTGGAAAAGGCGAGAGTGCGCGAGCACACAGGAGCAAAGACAAGCAGCGCAGCTTGATGCGTAGTAAAAAAAATAATAAATAGACAACTGGTCGACCTCATTAGAAATAAAAACCCAAAAGATTAGATAGACAAACAAACAAACACATAAATGTGGAGAGAATGGCAGTGCGCGCAGGAGCAAAGGTAAACAGCAGACAGACCTGAATCCTTATCTTTACAAGGTCGACCTCAGAACTTTGTTCAGTTTGTCTCGGTGACGGATAATGGAAGGAAGGGCAGGAAACTGGTCGACTTAATTTAAATAAACAAATAAAATATAAGATAAACTCTCAGGAATAGATAAATAATAACAAAAAATTGTTAAAGTGGGGAAAGCGAGAGCGCGCGAATGCACTCAAGCAAACACAAACAGCAGAGCACGATGCGTATTTTTTTAATTTACAAAATAAATCAAAAAGAAATCAAAAATAAAAATAAGTGGAAAAGGCGAGAGTGCGCGAGGACACAGGAGCAAAGACAAGCAACGCAGCTTGATGCGTAGTAAAAAAAATAATAAATAGACAACTGGTCGACCTCATTAGAAATAAAAACCCAAAAGATTAGATAGACAACAAACAAACACATAAATGTGGAGAGAAGAGCTGTGCACGCAGGAGCAAAGGTAAACAGCAGACAGACCTGAATCCTTATCTTTACAAGGTCGACCTCAGAACTTTGTTCAGTTTGTCTCGGTGACGGATAATGGAAGGAAGGGCAGGCAACTGGTCGACTTCATTTAAATAAACAAATAAAAAATAAGATAAACTCTCAGGAATAGATAAATAATAACAAAAAATTGTAAAGTGGAGAAAGCGAGAGCGCGCGAATGCACTCAAGCAAACACAAACAGCACAGCACGATGCGTATTTTTTTTTAAATTGACAAATCAAAATAAATCAAAAATAAAAATAAGTGGAAAAGGCGAGAGTGCGCGAGCACACAGGAGCAAAGACAAGCAGCGCAGCTTGATGCGTAGTAAAAAAAATAATAAATAGACAACTGGTCGACCTCATTAGAAATAAAAACCCAAAAGATTAGATAGACAAACAAACACATAAATGTGGAGAGAAGGACAGTGCGCGCAGGAGCAAAGGTAAACAGCAGACAGACCTGAATCCTTATCTTTACAAGGTCGACCTCAGAACTTTGTTCAGTTTGTCTCGGTGACAGATAATGGAAGGAAGGGCAGGCAACTGGTCGACTTCATTTAAATAAACAAATAAAAAATAAGATAAACTCTCAGGAATAGATAAATAATAACAAACAAATTGTAAAGTGGAGAAAGCGAGAGCGCGCGAATGCACTCAAGCAAACACAAACAGCACAGCACGATGCGTATTTTTTTTTAAATTGACAAAATAAATCAAAAATGAATCAAAAATAAAAATAAGTGGAAAAGGCGAGAGTGCGCGAGCACACAGGAGCAAAGACAAGCAGCGCAGCTTGATGCGTAGTAAAAAAAAATAATAATAATAAGTAGACAACTGGTCGACCTCATTAGAAATATAAACCCAAAATATTAGATAGACAGTGGCTGGGGATATAGCCTAGTGGCAAGAGTGCCTGCCTCGGATACACGAGGCCCTAGGTTCGATTCCCCAGCACCACATATACAGAAAACGGCCAGAAGCGGCGCTGTGGCTCAAGTGGCAGAGTGCTAGCCTTGAGCGGGAAGAAGCCAGGGACAGTGCTCAGGCCCTGAGTCCAAGGCCCAGGACTGGCCAAAAAAAAAAAAATCAAAAGATTAGATAGACAAACAAACAAACACATAAATGTGGAGAGAAGGGCAGTGCGCGCAGGAGCAAAGGTAAACAGCAGACAGACCTGAATCCTTATCTTTACAAGGTCGACCTCAGAACTTTGTTCAGTTTGTCTCGGTGACGGATAATGGAAGGAAGGGCAGGCAACTGGTCGACTTCATTTAAATAAACAAATAAAAAATAACATAAACTCTCAGGAATAGATAAATAATAACAAAAAATTGTAAAGTGGAGAAAGCGAGAGCGCGCGAATACTCTCAAGCAAACAAAAACAGCACAGCACGATGCGTATTTTTTTTAAATTGACAAAATAAATCAAAAATAAATCAAAAATAAAAATAAGTGGAAAAGGCGAGAGTGCGCGAGCACACAGGAGCAAAGACAAGCAGCGCAGCTTGATGCGTAGTAAAAAAAATAATAAATAGACAACTGGTCGACCTCATTAGAAATAAAAACCCAAAAGATTAGATAGACAAACAAATAAACACATAAATGTGGAGAGAAGGGCAGTGCGCGCAGGAGCAAAGGTAAACAGCAGACAGACAAGAATCCTTATCTTTACAAGGTCGACCTCAGAACTTTGTTCAGTTTGTCTTTGTGACGGATAATGGAAGGAAGGGCAGGCAACTGGTCGACTTCATTTAAATAAACAAATAAAAAATAAGATAAACTCTCAGGAATAGATAAATAATAACAAAAAAAATTGTAAAATGGAGAAAGCGAGAGCGTGCGAATGCACTCAAGCAAACACAAATAGCACAGCACGATGCGTATTGTTTTTTAAAATTGACAAAATAAATCAAAAATGAAAATAAGTGGAAAAGGCGAGAGTTCGCGAGCACACAGGAGCAAAGACAAGCAGCGCAGCTTGATGCGTAGTAAAAAAAATAATAAATAGACAACTGGTCGACCTCATTAGAAATAAAAACCCAAAACATTAGATAGACAAACAAACAAACACATAAATGTGGAGACAAGGGCAGTGCGCGCAGGAGCAAAGGTAAACAGCAGACAGACCTGAATCCTTATCTTTACAAGGTCGACCTCACAACTTTGTTCAGTTTGTCTCGGTGACGGATAATGGAAGGAAGGGCAGGCAACTGGTCGACTTCATTTAAATAAACAAATAAAAAATAAGATAAACTCTCAGGAATAGATAAATAATAACAAAAAATTGTAAAGTGGAGAAAGCGAGAGGGCGCGAATGCACTCAAGCAAACACAAACAGCACAGCACGATGCGTATTTTTTTTTAAATTGACAAAATAAACCAAAAAAATCAAAAATAAAAATAAGTGGAAAAGGCGAGAGTGCACGAGCACACAGGAGCAAAGACAAGCAGCGCAACTTGATAAGTAGTAAAAAAAATAATAAATAGACAACTGGTCGACCTCATTAGAAATAAAAACCCAAAAGATTAGATAGACAAACAAACACATAAATGTGGAGAGAAGGGCAGTGCGGGCAGGAGCAAAGGTAAACAGCAGACAGACCTGAATCCTTATCTTTACAAGGTCGACCTCAGAACTTTGTTCAGTTTGTCTCGGTGTCGGATAATGGTAGGAAGTGCAGGCAACTGGTCGACTTCATTTAAATAAACAAATAAAAAATAAGATAAACTCTCAGGAATAGATAAATAATAACAAAAAAATTGTAAAGTGGAGAAAGCGAGAGCGCGCGAATGCACTCAAGCAAACACAAACAGCACAGCACGATGCGTATTTTTTTTAAAATTGACAAAATAAATCAAAAATAAATCAAAAATAAAAATAAGTGGAAAAGGCGAGAGTGCGCGAGCACACAGGAGCAAAGACAAGCAACACAGCTTGATGCGTAGTAAAAAAAATAATAAATAGACAACTGGTCGACCTCATTAGAAATAAAAACCCAAAAGATTAGATAGACAAACAAACAAACACATAAATGTGGAGAGAAGGGCAGTGCGCGCAGGAGCAAAGGTAAACAGCAGACAGACCTGAATCCTTATCTTTACAAGGTCGACCTCAGAACTTTGTTCAGTTTGTCTCGGTGACGGATAATGGAAGGAAGGGCAGGCAACTAGTCGACTTCATTTAAATAAACAAATAAAAAATAAGATAAACTCTCAGGAATAGATAAATAATAACAAAAAAATTGTAAAGTGGAGAAAGCGAGAGCGCGCGAATGCACTCAAGCAAACACAAACAGCACAGCACGATGCGTATTTTTTTTTAAAATTGACAAAATAAATCAAAAATAAATCAAAAATAAAAATAAGTGGAAAAGGCGAGAGTGCGCGAGCACACAGGAGCAAAGACAAGCAGCGCAGCTTGATGCGTAATAAAAAAAATAGTAAATAGACAACTGGTCGACCTCATTAGAAATAAAAACCCAAAAGATTAGATAGACAAACAAACAAACACATAAATGTGGAGAGAAGGGCAGTGCGCGCAGGAGCAAAGGTAAACAGCAGACAGACCTGAATCCTTATCTTTACAAGGTCGACCTCAGAACTTTGTTCAGTTTGTCTCGGTGACGGATAATGGAAGGAAGGGCAGGAAACTGGTCGACTTAATTTAAATAAACAAATAAAATATAAGATAAACTCTCAGGAATAGATAAATAATAACAAAAAAATTGTAAACTGGGGAAAGCGAGAGCGCGCGAATGCACTCAAGCAAACACAAACAGCAGAGCACGATGCGTATTTTTTTTAATTTACAAAATAAATCAAAAATAAATCAAAAATAAAAATAAGTGGAAAAGGCGAGAGTGCGCGAGGACACAGGAGCAAAGACAAGCAACGCAGCTTGATGCGTAGTAAAAAAAATAATAAATAGACAACTGGTCGACCTCATTAGAAATAAAAACCCAAAAGATTAGATAGACAAACAAACAAACACATAAATGTGGAGAGAAGAGCTGTGCACGCAGGAGCAAAGGTAAACAGCAGACAGACCTGAATCCTTATCTTTACAAGGTCGACCTCAGAACTTTGTTCAGTTTGTCTCGGTGACGGATAATGGAAGGAAGGGCAGGCAACTGGTCGACTTCATTTAAATAAACAAATAAAAAATAAGATAAACTCTCAGGAATAGATAAATAATAACAAAAAATTGTAAAGTGGAGAAAGCGAGAGCGCGCGAATGCACTCAAGCAAACACAAACAGCACAGCACGATGCGTATTTTTTTTTAAATTGACAAATCAAAAATAAATCAAAAATAAAAATAAGTGGAAAAGGCGAGAGTGCGCGAGCACACAGGAGCAAAGACAAGCAGCGCAGCTTGATGCGTAGTAAAAAAAATAATAAATAGACAACTGGTCGACCTCATTAGAAATAAAAACCCAAAAGATTAGATAGACAAACAAACACATAAATGTGGAGAGAAGGGCAGTGCGCGCAGGAGCAAAGGTAAACAGCAGACAGACCTGAATCCTTATCTTTACAAGGTCGACCTCAGAACTTTGTTCAGTTTGTCTCGGTGACAGATAATGGAAGGAAGGGCAGGCAACTGGTCGACTTCATTTAAATAAACAAATAAAAAATAAGATAAACTCTCAGGAATAGATAAATAATAACAAACAAATTGTAAAGTGGAGAAAGCGAGAGCGCGCGAATGCACTCAAGCAAACACAAACAGCACAGCACGATGCGTATTTTTTTTAAAATTGACAAAATAAATCAAAAATGAATCAAAAATAAAAATAAGTGGAAAAGGCGAGAGTGCGCGAGCACACAGGAGCAAAGACAAGCAGCGCAGCTTGATGCGTAGTAAAAAAAAATAATAATAATAAGTAGACAACTGGTCGACCTCATTAGAAATATAAACCCAAAATATTAGATAGACAGTGGCTGGGGATATAGCCTAGTGGCAAGAGTGCCTGCCTCGGATACACGAGGCCCTAGGTTCGATTCCCCAGCACCACATATACAGAAAACGGCCAGAAGCGGCGCTGTGGCTCAAGTGGCAGAGTGCTAGCCTTGAGCGGGAAGAAGCCAGGGACAGTGCTCAGGCCCTGAGTCCAAGGCCCAGGACTGGCCAAAAAATAAAAAAATCAAAAGATTAGATAGACAAACAAACAAACACATAAATGTGGAGAGAAGGGCAGTGCGCGCAGGAGCAAAGGTAAACAGCAGACAGACCTGAATCATTATCTTTACAAGGTCGACCTCAGAACTTTGTTCAGTTTGTCTCGGTGACGGATAATGGAAGGAAGGGCAGGCAACTGGTCGACTTCATTTAAATAAACAAATAAAAAATAACATAAACTCTCAGGAATAGATAAATAATAACAAAAAATTGTAAAGTGGAGAAAGCGAGAGCGCGCGAATACACTCAAGCAAACAAAAACAGCACAGCACGATGCGTATTTTTTTTAAAATGACAAAATAAATCAAAAATAAATCAAAAATAAAAATAAGTGGAAAAGGCGAGAGTGCGCGAGCACACAGGAGCAAAGACAAGCAGCGCAGCTTGATGCGTAGTAAAAAAAATAATAAATAGACAACTGGTCGACCTCATTAGAAATAAAAACCCAAAAGATTAGATAGACAAACAAATAAACACATAAATGTGGATGAGAAGGGCAGTGTGCGCAGGAGCAAAGGTAAACAGCAGACAGACAAGAATCCTTATCTTTACAAGGTCGACCTCAGAACTTTGTTCAGTTTGTCTTTGTGACGGATAATGGAAGGAAGGGCAGGCAACTGGTCGACTTCATTTAAATAAACAAATAAAAAATAAGATAAACTCTCAGGAATAGATAAATAATAACAAAAAAAATTGTAAAATGGAGAAAGCGAGAGCGTGCGAATGCACTCAAGCAAACACAAATAGCACAGCACGATGCGTATTTTTTTTTAAAATTGACAAAATAAATCAAAAATGAAAATAAGTGGAAAAGGCGAGAGTTCGCGAGCACACAGGAGCAAAGACAAGCAGCGCAGCTTGATGCGTAGTAAAAAAAATAATAAATAGACAACTGGTCGACCTCATTAGAAATAAAAACCCAAAACATTAGATAGACAAACAAACAAACACATAAATGTGGAGACAAGGGCAGTGCGCGCAGGAGCAAAGGTAAACAGCAGACAGACCTGAATCCTTATCTTTACAAGGTCGACCTCACAACTTTGTTCAGTTTGTCTCGGTGACGGATAATGGAAGGAAGGGCAGGCAACTGGTCGACTTCATTTAAATAAACAAATAAAAAATAAGATAAACTCTCAGGAATAGATAAATAATAACAAAAAATTGTAAAGTGGAGAAAGCGAGAGGGCGCGAATGCACTCAAGCAAACACAAACAGCACAGCACGATGCGTATTTTTTTTTAAATTGACAAAATAAACCAAAAAAATCAAAAATAAAAATAAGTGGAAAAGGCGAGAGTGCGCGAGCACACAGGAGCAAAGACAAGCAGCGCAACTTGATAAGTAGTAAAAAAAATAATAAATAGACAACTGGTCGACCTCATTAGAAATAAAAACCCAAAAGATTAGATAGACAAACAAACACATAAATGTGGAGAGAAGGGCAGTGCGGGCAGGAGCAAAGGTAAACAGCAGACAGACCTGAATCCTTATCTTTACAAGGTCGACCTCAGAACTTTGTTCAGTTTGTCTCGGTGTCGGATAATGGTAGGAAGTGCAGGCAACTGGTCGACTTCATTTAAATAAACAAATAAAAAATAAGATAAACTCTCAGGAATAGATAAATAATAACAAAAAAATTGTAAAGTGGAGAAAGCGAGAGCGCGCGAATGCACTCAAGCAAACACAAACAGCACAGCACGATGCGTATTTTTTTTTAAAATTGACAAAATAAATCAAAAATAAATCAAAAATAAAAATAAGTGGAAAAGGCGAGAGTGCGCGAGCACACAGGAGCAAAGACAAGCAACACAGCTTGATGCGTAGTAAAAAAAATAATAAATAGACAACTGGTCGACCTCATTAGAAATAAAAACCCAAAAGATTAGATAGACAAACAAACAAACACATAAATGTGGAGAGAAGGGCAGTGCGCGCAGGAGCAAAGGTAAACAGCAGACAGACCTGAATCCTTATCTTTACAAGGTCGACCTCAGAACTTTGTTCAGTTTGTCTCGGTGACGGATAATGTAAGGAAGGGCAGGCAATTGGTCGACTTCATTTAAATAAACAAATAAAAAATAAGATAAACTCGCAGGAATAGATAAATAATAACAAAAAAATTGTAAAGTGGAGAAAGCGAGAGCGCGCGAATGCACTCAAGCAAACACAAACAGCACAGCACGATGCGTATTTTTTTTTTAAATTGACAAATCAAAATAAATAAAAATAAAAATAAGTGGAAAAGGCGAGAGTGCGCGAGCACACAGGAGCAAAGACAAGCAGCGCAGCTTGATGCGTAGTAAAAAAAATAATAAATAGACAACTGGTCGACCTCATTAGAAATAAAAACCCAAAAGATTAGATAGACAAACAAACAAACACATAAATGTGGCTAGAAGGGCAGTGCGCGCAGGAGCAAAGGTAAACAGCAGACAGACCTGAATCCTTATCTTTTCAAGGTCGACCTCAGAACTTTGTTCAGTTTGTCTCGGTGACGGATAATGGAAGGAAGGGCAGGCAACTGGTCGACTTCATTTAAATAAACAAATAAAAAATAAGAAAAACTCTCAGGAATAAATAAATAATAACAAAAAAATTGTAAAGTGGAGAAAGCGAGAGCGCGCGAATGCACTCAAGCAAACACAAACAGCACAGCACGATGCGTTTTTTTTTAATTGACCAAATAAATCAAAAATAAATCAAAAATAAAAATAATTGGAAAATGCGAGAGTGCGCGAGCACACAGGAGCAAAGACAAGCAGCGCAGCTTGATGCGTAGTAAAAAAAATAATAAATAGACAACTGGTCGACCTTATTAGAAATAAAAACCCAAAAGATTAGATAGACAAACAAACAAACACATAAATGTGGAGAGAAGGGCAATGCGCGCAGGAGCAAAGTTAAACAGCAGACAGACCTGAATCCTTATCTTTACAAGGTCGACCTCAGAACTTTGTTCAGTTTGTCTCGGTGACGGATAATGGAAGGAAGGGCAGGCAACTGGTCGACTTCATTTAAATAAACAAATAAAAAATAAGATAAACTCTCAGGATTAGATAAATAATAACAAAAAAAATTGTAAAGTGGAGAAAGCGAGAGCGCGCGAATGCACTCAAGCAAACACAAACAGCACAGCACGATGCGTATTTTTTTTTTAAATTGACAAAATAAATCAAAAATAAAAATAAGTGGAAAAGGCGAGAGTGCGCGAGCACACCGGAGCAAAGACAAGCAGCGCAGCTTGATGCGTAGTAAATAAAATAATAAATAGACAACTGGTCGACCTCATTAGAAATAAAAACCCAAAAGATTAGATAGACAAACAAACAAACACATAAATGTGGAGAGAGGGGCAGTGCGCGCAGGAGCAAAGGTAAACAGCAGACAGACCTGAATCCTTATCTTTACAAGGTCGACTTCAGAACTTTGTTCAGTTTGTCTCGGTGACGGATAATGGAAGGAAGGGCAGGCAACTGGTCGACTTCATTTAAATAAACAAATAAAAAATAAGATAAACTCTCAGGAATAGATAAATAATAACAAAAAAATTGTAAAGTGGAGAAAGCGAGAGCGCGCGAATGCACTCAAGCAAACACAAACAGCACAGCACGATGCGTATATTTTTTTAAATTGACAAAATAAATGAAAAATAAATCAAAAATAAAAATAAGTGGAAAAGGCGAGAGTGCGCGAGCACACAGGAGCAAAGACAGCAGCGAAGCTTGATGTGTAGTAAAAAAAATAATAAATAGACAACTGGTCGACCTCATTAGAAATAAAAACCCAAAAGATCAGATAGACAAACAAACAAACTCATAAATGTGGAGAGAAGGGCAGTGCGCGCAGGAGCAAAGGTAAACAGCAGACAGACCTGAATCCTTATCTTTACAAGGTCGACCTCAGACTTTGTTCAATTTTTCTCGGTAACGGATAATGGAAGGAAGGGCAGGCAACTGGTTGACTTCATATTAAATAAACAAATAAAATTAAGATAAACTCTCAGGAATAGATAAATAATAACAAAAAAATTGTAAAGTGGAGAAAGCGAGAGCGCGCGAATGCACTCAAGCAAACACAAACAGCACAGCACGATGCGTATTTTTTTTTAAATTTACAAAATAATTCAAAAATAAATCAAAAATAAAAATATGTGGAAAAGGCGAGAGTGCGCGACCACACAGGAGCAAAGACAAGCAGCGAAGCTTGATGCGATGTAAAAAAAAATAATAAATAGACAACTGGTCGACCTCATTAGAAATAAAAACCCAAAAGATTAGATAGACAAACAAACAAACACATAAATGTGGAGAGAAGGGCAGTGCGCGCAGGAGCACAGGTAAACAGCAGACAGACCTGAATCCTTATCTTTACAAGGTCGACCTCAGAACTTTGTTCAGTTTGTCTCGGTGACGCATAATGGAAGGAAGGGCAGGCAACTGGTCGACTTCATTTAAATAAACAAATAAAAAATAAGATAAACTGTCAGGAATAGATAAATAATAACAAAAAAATTGTAAAGTGGAGAAAGCGAGAGCGCGCGAATGCACTCAAGCAAACACAAACAGCACATCACTATGCGTATTTTTTTTTAAATTGACAAAATAAATCAAAAATAAAAATAAGTGGAAAAGGCGAGAGGGCGCGATCACACAGCAGCAAAGACAAGCAGCGCAGCTTGATGCGTAGTAAAAAAAATAATAAATAGACAACTGGTCGACCTCATTAGAAATAAAAACCCAAAAGATTAGATAGACAAACAAACAAACACATAAATGTGGAGAGAAGGGCAGTGCGCGCAGGAGCAAAGGTAAACAGCAGACAGACCTGAATCCTTATCTTTACAAGGTTGACCTCAGAACTTTGTTCATTTTGTCTCGGTGACGGATAATGGAAGGAAGGGCAGGCAACTGGTCGACTTCATTTAAATAAACAAATAAAAAATAAGGTAAACTCTCAGGAATACATAAATAATAACAAAAAATTGTAAAGTGGAGAAAGCGAGAGCGCGCGAATGCACTCAAGCAAACACAAACAGCACAGCACGATGCGTATTTTTTTTAAATTGACAAAATAAATCAAAAATAAAATTAAGTGGAAAAGGCGAGAGTGCGCGAGCACACAGGAGCAAAGACAAGCAGCGCAGCTTGATGCGTAGTAAAAAAAATAATAAATAGACAACTGGTAGACCTCATTAGAAATAAAAACCCAAAAGATTAGATAGACAAACAAACAAACACATAAATGTGGAGAGAAGGGCAGTGCGCGCAGGAGCAAAGGTAAACAGCAGACAGACCTGAATACTTATCTTTACTAGGTCGACCTCAGAACTTTGTTCAGTTTGTCTCGGTGACGGATAATGGAAGGAAGGGCAGGCAACTGGTCGACTTCATTTAAATAAAGGAATAAAAAATAAGATAAACTCTCAGGAATAGATAAATAATAACAAAAAAATTGTAAAGTGGAGAAAGCGAGAGCGCGCGAATGCACTCAAGCAAACACAAACAGCACAGCACGATGCGTGTTTTTTTTAATTGACAAAATAAATCAAAAATAAATCAAAAATAAAAATAAGTGGAAAAGGCGAGAGTGCGTGAGCACACAGGAGCAAAGACAAGCAGCGCAGCTTGATGCGTAGTAAAAAAAATAATAAATAGACAACTGGTCGACCTCATTAGGAATAAAAACCCAAAAGATTAGATAGACAAACAAACAAACACATAAATGTGGAGAGAAGGGCAGTGCGCGCAGGAGCAAAGGTAAACAGCAGACAGACCTGAATCCTTATCTTTACAAGGTCGACCTCAGAACTTTGTTCAGTTTGTCTCGGTGACGGATAATTGAAGGAAGGGCAGGCAACTGGTCGACTTCATTTAAATAAACAAATAAAAAATAAGATAAACTCTCAGGAATAGATAAATAATAACAAAAAATTGCAAAGTGGAGAAAGCGAGAGCGCGCGAATGCACTCAAGCAAACACAAACAGCACAGCACGATGCGTATTTTTTTTTAATTGACAAAATAAATCAAAAATAAAAATAAGTGGAAAAGGCGAGAGTGCGCGAGCACACAGGAGCAAAGACAAGCAGCGCAGCTTGATGCGTAGTAAAAAAAATAATAAATAGACAACTGGTCGACCTCATTAGAAATAAAAACCCAAAAGATTAGATAGACAAACAAACAAACACATAAATGTGGAGAGAAGGGCAATGCACGCAGGAGCAAAGGTAAACAGCAGACAGACCTGAATCCTTTTCTTTACAAGGTCGACCTCAGAACTTTGTTCAGTTTGTCTCGGTGACGGATAATGGAAGGAAGTGCAGGCAACTGGTTGACTTCATTTAAATAAACAAATAAAAAATAAGATAATCTCTCAGGAATAGATAAATAATAACAAAACAATTGTAAAGTGGAGAAAGCGAGAGCGCGCGAATGCACTCAAGCACACACAAACAGCACAGCACGATGCGTATTTTTTTTTAAATTGACAAAATAAATCAAAAATAAATCAAAAATAAAAATAAGTGGAAAAGGCGAGAGTGCGCGAGCACACAGGAGCAAAGACTAGCAGCGCAGCTTGATGCGTAGTAAAAAAAATAATAAATAGACAACTGGTCGATCTCATTAGAAATAAAAACCCAAAAATTAGATAGACAAACAAACAAACACATAAATGTGGAGAGAAGGGCAGTGCGCGCAGGAGCAAAGGTAAACAGCAGACAGACCTGAATCCTTATCTTTACAAGGTCGACCTCAGAACTTTGTTCAGTTTGTCTCGGTGACGGATAATGGAAGGAAGGGCAGGCAACTGGTCGACTTCATTTAAATAAACAAATAAAAAATAAGATAAACTCTCAGGAATAGATAAATAATAACAAAAAAATTGTAAAGTGGAGAAAGCGAGAGCGCGCGAATGCACTCAAGCAAACACAAACAGCACAGCACGATGCGTATTTTTTTTAAAATTGACAAAATAAATCAAAAATAAAAATAAGTGGAAAAGGCGAGAGTGCGCGAGCACATAGGAGCAAAGACAAGCAGCGCAGCTTGATGCGTAGTAAAAAAAATAATAAATAGACAACTGGTCGACCTCATTAGAAATAAAAACCCAAAAGATTAGATAGACAAACAAACAAACACATAAATGTGGAGAGAAGGGCAGTGCGCGCAGGAGCAAAGGTAAACAGCAGACAGACCTGAATCCTTATCTTTACAAGGTCGACCTCAGAACTTTGTGCAGTTTGTCTCGATGACGGATAATTGAAGGAAGGGCAGGCAACTGGTCGACTTCATTTAAATAAACAAATAAAAAATAAGATAAACTCTCAGGAATAGATAAATAATAACAAAAAAATTGTAAAGTGGAGAAAGCGAGAGAGCGCGAATGCACTCAAGCAAACACAAACAGCACAGCACGATGCGTATTTTTTTTTTAAATTGACAAAATAAATCAAAAATAAATCAAAAATAAAAATAAGTGGAAAAGGCGAGAGTGCGCGAGAACACAGGAGCAAAGACAAGCAGCGCAGCTTGATGCGTAGTAAAAAAATTAATAAATAGACAACTGGTCGACCTCATTAGAAATAAAAACCCAAAAGATTAGATAGACAAACAAACAAACACATAAATGTGGAGAGAAGGGCAGTGCGCGCAGGAGCAAAGGTAAACAGCAGACAGACCTGAATCCTTATCTTTACAAGGTCGACCTCAGAACTTTGTTCAGTTTGTCTCGGTGACGGATAATGGAAGGAAGGGCAGGCAACTGGTCGACTTCATTTAAATAAACAAATAAAAAATAAGGTAAACTCTCAGGAATAGATAAATAATAACAAAAAAAGTGTAAAGTGGAGAAAGCAAGAGCGCGCGAATGCACTCAAGCAAACACAAACAGCACAGCACGATGCGTATTTTTTTTTAAATTGACAAAATAAATCAAAAATAAATCAAAAATAAAAATAAGTGGAAAAGGCGAGAGTGCGCGAGCACACAGGAGCAAAGACAAGCAGCGCAGCTTGATGCGTAGTAAAAAAAATAATAAATAGACAACTGGTCGACCTCATTAGAATTAAAAACCCAAAAGATTAGATAGACAAACAAACAAACACATAAATGTGGAGAGAAGGGCAGTGCACGCAGGAGCAAAGGTAAACAGCAGACAGACCTGAATCCTTATCTTTACAAGGTCGACCTCAGAACTTTGTTCAGTTTGTCTCGGTTACGGATAATGGAAGGAAGGGCAGGCAACTGGTCGACTTCATTTAAATAAACAAATAAAAAATAAGATAAACTCTCAGGAATAGATAAATAATAACAAAAAATTGCAAAGTGGAGAAAGCGAGAGCACGCGAATGCACTCAAGCAAACACAAACAGCACAGCACGATGTGTAATTTTTTTAAAATTGACAAAATAAATCAAAATAAATCAAAAATAAAAATAAGTATAAAAGGCGAGAGTGCGCGAGCACACAGGAGCAAAGACAAGCAGCGCAGCTTGATGCGTAGTAAAAAAAATAATAAATAGACAACTGGTCGACCTCATTAGAAATAAAAACCAAAAATTAGATAGACAAACAAACAAACACATAAATGTGGAGAGAAGGGCAGTGCGCGCAGGAGCAAAGGTAAACAGCAGACAGACCTGAATCCTTATCTTTACAAGGTCGACCTCAGAACTTTGTTCAGTTTGTCTCGGTGACGGATAATGGAAGGAAGGGCAGGCAACTGGTCGACTTCATTTAAATAAACAAATAAAAAATAAGAAACTCTCAGGAATAGATAAATAATAACAAAAAAATTGTAAAGTGGAGAAAGCGAGAGCGCGCGAATGCACTCAAGCAAACACAAACAGCACAGCACGATGCGTATTTTTTTTAAATTGACAAAATAAATCAAAAATAAAAATAAGTGGAAAAGGCGAGAGTGCGCGAGCACACAGGAGCAAAGACAAGCAGCGCAGCTTGATGCGTAGTAAAAAAAATAATAAATAGACAACTGGTCGACCTCATTAGAAATAAAAACCCAAAAGATTAGATAGACAAACAAACAAACACATAAATGTGGAGAGAAGGGCAGTGCACGCAGGAGCAAAGGTAAACAGCAGACAGACCTGAATCCTTTTCTTTACAAGGTCGACCTCAGAACTTTGTTCAGTTTGTCTCGGTGACGGATAATGGAAGGAAGTGCAGGCAACTGGTTGACTTCATTTAAATAAACAAATAAAAAATAAGATAATCTCTCAGGAATAGATAAATAATAACAAAACAATTGTAAAGTGGAGAAAGCGAGAGCGCGCGAATGCACTCAAGCAAACACAAACAGCACAGCACGATGCGTATTTTTTTTTTAAATTGACAAAATAAATCAAAAATAAATCAAAAATAAAAATAAGTGGAAAAGGCGAGAGTGCGCGAGCACACAGGAGCAAAGACTAGCAGCGCAGCTTGATGCGTAGTAAAAAAAATAATAAATAGACAACTGGTCGATCTCATTAGAAATAAAAACCCAAAAGATTAGATAGACAAACAAACAAACACATAAATGTGGAGAGAAGGGCAGTGCGCGCAGGAGCAAAGGTAAACAGCAGACAGACCTGAATCCTTATCTTTACAAGGTCGACCTCAGAACTTTGTTCAGTTTGTCTCGGTGACGGCTAATGGAAGGAAAGGCAGGCAACTGGTCGACTTCATTTAAATAAACAAATAAAAAATAAGATAAACTCTCAGGAATAGATAAATAATAACAAAAAAATTGTAAAGTGGAGAAAGCGAGAGCGCGCGAATGCACTCAAGCAAACACAAACAGCACAGCACGATGCGTATTTTTTTTTAAATTGACAAAATAAATCAAAAATAAAAATAAGTGGAAAAGGCGAGAGTGCGCGAGCACATAGGAGCAAAGACAAGCAGCGCAGCTTGATGCGTAGTAAAAAAAATAATAAATAGACAACTGGTCGACCTCATTAGAAATAAAAACCCAAAAGATTAGATAGACAAACAAACAAACACATAAATGTGGAGAGAAGGGCAGTGCGCGCAGGAGCAAAGGTAAACAGCAGACAGACCTGAATCCTTATCTTTACAAGGTCGACCTCAGAACTTTGTGCAGTTTGTCTCGATGACGGATAATTGAAGGAAGGGCAGGCAACTGGTCGACTTCATTTAAATAAACAAATAAAAAATAAGATAAACTCTCAGGAATAGATAAATAATAACAAAAAAATTGTAAAGTGGAGATAGCGAGAGAGCGCGAATGCACTCAAGCAAACACAAACAGCACAGCACGATGCGTATTTTTTTTTTAAATTGACAAAATAAATCAAAAATAAATCAAAATAAAAATAAGTGGAAAAGGCGAGAGTGCGCGAGAACACAGGAGCAAAGACAAGCAGCGCAGCTTGATGCGTAGTAAAAAAATTAATAAATAGACAACTGGTCGACCTCATTAGAAATAAAAACCCAAAAGATTAGATAGACAAACAAACAAACACATAAATGTGGAGAGAAGGGCAGTGCGCGCAGGAGCAAAGGTAAACAGCAGACAGACCTGAATCCTTATCTTTACAAGGTCGACCTCAGAACTTTGTTCAGTTTGTCTCGGTGACGGATAATGGAAGGAAGGGCAGGCAACTGGTCGACTTCATTTAAATAAACAAATAAAAAATAAGGTAAACTCTCAGGAATAGATAAATAATAACAAAAAAATTGTAAAGTGGAGAAAGCAAGAGCGCGCGAATGCACTCAAGCAAACACAAACAGCACAGCACGATGCGTATTTTTTTTTAAATTGACAAAATAAATCAAAAATAAATCAAAAATAAAAATAAGTGGAAAAGGCGAGAGTGCGCGAGCACACAGGAGCAAAGACAAGCAGCGCAGCTTGATGCGTAGTAAAAAAAATAATAAATAGACAACTGGTCGACCTCATTAGAATTAAAAACCCAAAAGATTAGATAGACAAACAAACAAACACATAAATGTGGAGAGAAGGGCAGTGCACGCAGGAGCAAAGGTAAACAGCAGACAGACCTGAATCCTTATCTTTACAAGGTCGACCTCAGAACTTTGTTCAGTTTGTCACGGTTACGGATAATGGAAGGAAGGGCAGGCAACTGGTCGACTTCATTTAAATAAACAAATAAAAAAATAAGAAAAACTCTCAGGAATAGATAAATAATAACAAAAAAATTGTAAAGTGGAGAAAGCGAGAGCGCGCGAATGCACTCAAGCAAACACAAACAGCACAGCACGATGCGTATTTTTTTTAAATTGACAAAATAAATCAAAAATAAATCAAAAATAAAAATAAGTATAAAAGGCGAGAGTGCGCGAGCACACAGGAGCAAAGACAAGCAGCGCAGCTTGATGCGTAGTAAAAAAAATAATAAATAGACAACTGGTCGACCTCATTAGAAATAAAAACCCAAAAGATTAGATAGACAAACAAACAAACACATAAATGTGGAGAGAAGGGCAGTGGGGGCAGGAGCAAAGGTAAACAGCAGACAGACCTGAATCCTTATCTTTACAAGGTCGACCTCAGAACTTTGTTGAGTTTGTCTCGGTGACGGATAATGGAAGGAAGGGCAGGCAACTGGTCGACTTCATTTAAATAAACAAATAAAAATAAGATAAACTCTCAGGAATAGATAAATAATAACAAAAAAATTGTAAAGTGGAGAAAGCGAGAGCACGCGAATGCACCCAAGCAAACACAAACAGCACAGCACGATGCGTATTTTTTTTAAAAATTGACAAAATAAATCAAAAATAAATCAAAAATAAAAATAAGTGGAAAAGGCGAGAGTGCGGGAGCACACAGGAGCAAAGACAAGCAGCGCAGCTTGATGCGTAGTAAAAAAAATAATAAATAGACAACTGGTCGACCTCATTAGAAATAAAAACCCAAAAGATTAGATAGACAAACAAACAAACACATGAATGTGGAGAGATGGGCAGTGCGCGCAGGAGCAAAGGTAAACAGCAGACAGACCTGAATCCTTATCTTTACAAGGTCGACCTCAGAACTTTGTTCAGTTTGTCTCGGTGACGGATAATTGAAGGAAGGGCAGGCAACTGGTCGACTTCATTTAAATAAACAAATAAAAAATAAGATAAACTCTCAGGAATAGATAAATAATAACAAAAAATTGCAAAGTGGAGAAAGCGAGAGCACGCGAAGGCACTCAAGCAAACACAAACAGCACAGCACGATGTGTATTTTTTTTTAAAATTGACAAAATAAATCAAAATAAATCAAAAATAAAAATAAGTGGAAAAGGCGAGAGTGCGCGAGCACACAGGAGCAAAGACAAGCAGCGCAGCTTGATGCGTAGTAAAAAAAATAATAAATAGACAACTGGTCGACCTCATTAGAAATAAAAACCCAAAAGATTAGATAGACAAACAAACAAACACATAAATGTGGAGAGAAGGGCAGTGCACGCAGGAGCAAAGGTAAACAGCAGACAGACCTGAATCCTTTTCTTTACAAGGTCGACCTCAGAACTTTGTTCAGTTTGTCTCGGTGACGGATAATGGAAGGAAGTGCAGGCAACTGGTTGACTTCATTTAAATAAACAAATAAAAAATAAGATAATCTCTCAGGAATAGATAAATAATAAAAAAACAATTGTAAAGTGGAGAAAGCGAGAGCGCGCGAATGCACTCAAGCAAACACAAACAGCACAGCACGATGCGTATTTTTTTTTTTAAAATTGACAAAATAAATCAAAAATAAATCAAAAATAAAATAAGTGGAAAAGGCGAGAGTGCGCGAGCACACAGGAGCAAAGACTAGCAGCGCAGCTTGATGCGTAGTAAAAAAAATAATAAATAGACAACTGGTCGATCTCATTAGAAATAAAAACCCAAAAGATTAGATAGACAAACAAACAAACACATAAATGTGGAGAGAAGGGCAGTGCGCGCAGGAGCAAAGGTAAACAGCAGACAGACCTGAATCCTTATCTTTACAAGGTCGACCTCAGAACTTTGTTCAGTTTGTCTCGGTGACGGATAATGGAAGGAAGGGCAGGCAACTGGTCGACTTCATTTAAATAAACAAATAAAAAATAAGATAAACTCTCAGGAATAGATAAATAATAACAAAAAAATTGTAAAGTGGAGAAAGCGAGAGCGCGCGAATGCACTCAAGCAAACACAAACAGCACAGCACGATGCGTATTTTTTTTAAAATTGACAAAATAAATCAAAAATAAAAATAAGTGGAAAAGGCGAGAGTGCGCGAGCACATAGGAGCAAAGACAAGCAGCGCAGCTTGATGCGTAGTAAAAAAAATAATAAATAGACAACTGGTCGACCTCATTAGAAATAAAAACCCAAAAGATTAGATAGACAAACAAACAAACACATAAATGTGGAGAGAAGGGCAGTGCGCGCAGGAGCAAAGGTAAACAGCAGACAGACCTGAATCCTTATCTTTACAAGGTCGACCTCAGAACTTTGTGCAGTTTGTCTCGATGACGGATAATTGAAGGAAGGGCAGGCAACTGGTCGACTTCATTTAAATAAACAAATAAAAAATAAGATAAACTCTCAGGAATAGATAAATAATAACAAAAAAATTGTAAAGTAGAGAAAGCGAGAGAGCGCGAATGCACTCAAGCAAACACAAACAGCACAGCACGATGCGTATTTTTTTTTTTAAATTGACAAAATAAATCAAAAATAAATCAAAAATAAAAATAAGTGGAAAAGGCGAGAGTGCGCGAGAACACAGGAGCAAAGACAAGCAGCGCAGCTTGATGCGTAGTAAAAAAATTAATAAATAGACAACTGGTCGACCTCATTAGAAATAAAAACCCAAAAGATTAGATAGACAAACAAACAAACACATAAATGTGGAGAGAAGGGCAGTGCGCGCAGGAGCAAAGGTAAACAGCAGACAGACCTGAATCCTTATCTTTACAAGGTCGACCTCAGAACTTTGTTCAGTTTGTCTCGGTGACGGATAATGGAAGGAAGGGCAGGCAACTGGTCGACTTCATTTAAATAAACAAATAAAAAATAAGGTAAACTCTCAGGAATAGATAAATAATAACAAAAAAATTGTAAAGTGGAGAAAGCGAGAGCGCGCGAATGCACTCAAGCAAACACAAACAGCACAGCACGATGCGTATTTTTTTTAAATTGACAAAATAAATCAAAAATAAATCAAAAATAAAAATAAGTATAAAAGGCGAGAGTGCGCGAGCACACAGGAGCAAAGACAAGCAGCGCAGCTTGATGCGTAGTAAAAAAAATAATAAATAGACAACTGGTCGACCTCATTAGAAATAAAAACCCAAAAGATTAGATAGACAAACAAACAAACACATAAATGTGGAGAGAAGGGCAGTGGGGGCAGGAGCAAAGGTAAACAGCAGACAGACCTGAATCCTTATCTTTACAAGGTCGACCTCAGAACTTTGTTGAGTTTGTCTCGGTGACGGATAATGGAAGGAAGGGCAGGCAACTGGTCGACTTCATTTAAATAAACAAATAAAAATAAGATAAACTCTCAGGAATAGATAAATAATAACAAAAAAATTGTAAAGTGGAGAAAGCGAGAGCGCGCGAATGCACCCAAGCAAACACAAACAGCACAGCACGATGCGTATTTTTTTTTAAAATTGACAAAATAAATCAAAAATAAATCAAAAATAAAAATAAGTGGAAAAGGCGAGAGTGCGGGAGCACACAGGAGCAAAGACAAGCAGCGCAGCTTGATGCGTAGTAAAAAAAATAATAAATAGACAACTGGTCGACCTCATTAGAAATAAAAACCCAAAAGATTAGATAGACAAACAAACAAACACATGAATGTGGAGAGATGGGCAGTGCGCGCAGGAGCAAAGGTAAACAGCAGACAGACCTGAATCCTTATCTTTACAAGGTCGACCTCAGAACTTTGTTCAGTTTGTCTCGGTGACGGATAATGGAAGGAAGGGCAGGCAACTGGTCGACTTCATTTAAATAAACAAATAAAAAATGAGATAAACTCTCAGGAATAGATAAACAATAACAAAAAAATTGTAAAGTGGAGAAAGCGAGAGCGCGCGAATGCACTCAAGCAAACACAAACAGCACAGCACGATGCGTATTTTTTTTTAAAATTGACAAAATAATTCAAAAATAAATCAAAAATAAAAATAAGTGGAAAAGGCGAGAGTGCGCGAGCACACAGGAGCAAAGACAAGCAGCGCAGCTTGATGCGTAGTAAAAAAAATAATAAATAGACAACTGGTCGACCTCATTAGAAATAAAACTCAAAAGATTAGATAGACAAACAAACAAACACATAAATGTGGAGAGAAGGGCAGTGCGCGCAGGAGCAAAGGTTAACAGCAGACAGACCTGAATCCTTATCTTTACAAGGTCGACCTCAGAACTTTGTTCAGTTTGTCTCGGTGACGGATAATGGAAGGAAGGGCAGGCAACTGGTCGACTTCATTTAAATAAACAAATAAAAAATAAGATAAACTCTCAGGAATAGATAAATAATAACAAAAAAATTGTAAAGTGGAGAAAGCGAGAGCGCGCGAATGCACTGAAGCAAACACAAACAGCACAGCACGATGCGTATTTTTATTTTAAATTGACAAAATAAATCAAAAATAAATCAAAAATAAAAATAAGTGGAAAAGGCGAGAGTGCGCGAGCACACAGGAGCAAAGGCAAGCAACGCAGCTTGATGCTTAGTAAAAAAAATAATAAATAGACAACTGGTCGACCTCATTAGAAATCAAAACCCAAAAGATTAGATAGACAAACAAACAAACACATAAATGTGGAGAGAAGGGCAGTGCGCGCAGGAGCAAAGGTTAACAACAGACAGACCTGAATCCTTATCTTTACAAGGTCGACCTCAGAACTTGTTCAGTTTGTCTCGGTGACGGATAATGGAAGGAACGGCAGGCAACTGGTCGACTTCATTTAAATAAACAAATAAAAAATAAGATAAACTCTCAGGAATAGATAAATAATAACAAAAAAATTGTAAAGTGGAGAAAGCGAGAGCGCGCGAATGCACTCAAGCAAACACAAACAGCACAGCACGATGCGTATTTTTTTTTTAAATTGACAAAATAATTCAAAAAGAAATCAAAAATAAAAATAACTGGAATAGGCGAGAGTACGCGAGCACACAGGAGCAAAGACAAGCAGCGCAGCTTGATGCGTAGTAAAAAAAATAATAAATAGACAACTGGTCGACCTCATTAGAAATAAAAACCCAAAAGATTAGATAGACAAACAAACAAACACATAAATGTGGAGAGAAGGGCAGTGCGCGCAGGAGCAAAGGTAAACAGCAGACAGACCTGAATCCTTATCTTTACAAGGTCGACCTCAGAACTTTGTGCAGTTTGTCTCGATGACGGATAATTGAAGGAAGGGCAGGCAACTGGTCGACTTCATTTAAATAAACAAATAAAAAATAAGATAAACTCTCAGGAATAGATAAATAATAACAAAAAATTGCAAAGTGGAGAAAGCGAGAGCACGCGAAGGCACTCAAGCAAACACAAACAGCACAGCACGATGTGTATTTTTTTTTTAAAATTGACAAAATAAATCAAAATAAATCAAAAATAAAAATAATTGGAAAAGGCGAGAGTGCGCGAGCACACAGGAGCAAAGACAAGCAGCGCAGCTTGATGCGTAGTAAAAAAAATAATAAATAGACAACTGGTCGACCTCATTAGAAATAAAAACCCAAAAGATTAGATAGACAAACAAACAAACACATAAATGTGGAGAGAAGGGCAGTGCACGCAGGAGCAAAGGTAAACAGCAGACAGACCTGAATCCTTTTCTTTACAAGGTCGACCTCAGAACTTTGTTCAGTTTGTCTCGGTGACGGATAATGGAAGGAAGTGCAGGCAACTGGTCGACTTCATTTAAATAAACAAATAAAAAATAAGATAATCTCTCAGGAATGGATAAATAATAACAAAAAAATTGTAAAGTGGAGAAAGCGAGAGCGCGCGAATGCAATCAAGCAAACACAAACAGCACAGCACGATGCGTATTTTTTTTTTAAAATTGACAAAATAAATCAAAAATAAATCAAAATAAAAATAAGTGGAAAAGGCGAGAGTGCGCGAGCACACAGGAGCAAAGACAAGCAGCGCAGCTTGATGCGTAGTAAAAAAAATAATAAATAGACAACTGGTCGACCTCATTAGAAATAAAAACCCAAAAGATTAGATAGACAAACAAACAATCACATAAATGTGGAGAGAAGGGCAGTGCGCGCAGGAGCAAAGGTAAACAGCAGACAGACCTGAATCCTTATCTTTACAAGGTCGACCTCACAACTTTGTTCAGTTTGTCTCGGTGACGGATAATGGAAGGAAGGGCAGGCAACTGGTCGACTTCATTTAAATAAACAAATAAAAAATAAGATAAACTCTCAGGAATAGATAAATAATAACAAAAAAATTGTAAAGTGGAGAAAGCGAGAGAGCGCGAATGCACTCAAGCAAACACAAACAGCACAGCACGATGCGTATTTTTTTTTAAAATTGACAAAATAATTCAAAAATAAATCAAAAATAAAAATAAGTGGAAAAGGCGAGAGTGCGCGAGCACACAGGAGCAAAGACAAGCAGCGCAGCTTGATGCGTAGTGAAAAAAATAATAAATAGACAACTGGTCGACCTCATTAGAAATAAAAACTCAGAAGATTAGATAGACAAACAAACAAACACATAAATGTGGAGAGAAAGGCAGTGCGCGCAGGAGCAAAGGTAAACAGCAGACAGACCTGAATCCTTATCTTTACAAGGTCGACCTCAGAACTTTGTTCAGTTTGTCTCGGTGACGGATAATGGAAGGAAGGGCAGGCAACTGGTCGACTTCATTTAAATAAACAAATAAAAAATAAGATAAACTCTCAGGAATAGATAAATAATAACAAAAAAATTGTAAGGTGGAGAAAGCGAGAGCGCCCGAATGCACTGAAGCAAACACAAACAGCACAGCACGATGCGTATTTTTATTTTAAATTGACAAAGTAAATCAAAAATAAATCAAAAATAAAAATAAGTGGAAAAGGCGAGAGTGCGCGAGCACACAGGAGCAAAGGCAAGCAAAGCAGCTTGATGCTTAGTAAAAAAAAATAATAAATAGACAACTGGTCGACCTCATTAGAAATAAAAACCCAAAAGATTAGATAGACAAACAATCAAACACATAAATGTGGAGAGAAGGGCAGTGCGCGCAGGAGCAAAGGTAAACAGCAGACACACCTGAATCCTTATTTTTACAAGGTCGACCTCAGAACTTTGTTCAGTTTGTCTCGGTGACGGATAATGGAAGGAAGGGCGGGCTACTGGTCGACTTCATTTAAATAAACAAATAAAAAATAAGATAAACTCTCAGGAATAGATAAATAATAACAAAAAAATTGTAAAGTGGAGAAAGCGAGAGCGCGCGAATGCACTCAAGCAAACACAAACAGCACAGCACGATGCGTATTTTTTTTTAAATTGACAAAATAAATCAAAAATAAAAATAAGTGGAAAAGGCGAGAGTGCGCGAGCACACAGGAGCAAAGACAAGCAGCGCAGCTTGATGCGTAGTAAAAAAAATAATAAATAGACAACTGGTCGACCTCATTAGAAATAAAAACCCAAAAGATTAGATAGACAAACAAACAAACACATAAATGTGGAGAGAAAGGCAGTGCGCGCAGGAGCAAAGGTAAACAGCAGACAGACCTGAATCCTTATCTTTAGAAGGTCGACCTCAGAACTTTGTTCAGTTTGTCTCGGTGACGGATAATGGAAGGAAGGGCAGGCAACTGGTGGACTTCATTTAAATAAACAAATAAAAAATAAGATAAACTCTCAGGAATAGATAAACAATAACAAAAAAATTGTAAAGTGGAGAAAGCGAGAGCGCGCGAATGCACTCAAGCAAACACAAACAGCACAGCACGATGCGTATTTTTTTTTTAATTGACAAAATAAATCAAAAATAAAAATAAGTGGAAAAGGAGAGAGTGCGCGAGCACACAGGAGCAAAGACAAGCAGCGCAGCTTGATGTGTAGTAAAAAAAATAATAAATAGACAACTGGTCGACCTCATTAGAAATAAAAACCCAAAAGATTAGATAGACAAACAAACAAACACATAAATGTGGAGAGAAGGGCAGTGCGCGCAGGAGCAAAGGTAAACAGCAGACAGACCTGAATCCTTATCTTTACAAGGTCGACCTCAGAACTTTGTTCAGTTTGTCTCGGTGACGGATAATGGAAGGAAGGGCAGGCAACTGGTCGACTTCATTTAAATAAACAAATAAAAAATAAGATAAAATCTCAGGAATAGATAAATAATAACAAAAAAATTGTAAAGTGGAGAAAGCGAGAGCGCGCGAATGCACTCAAGCAAACACAAACAGCACAGCACGATTCGTATTTTTTTTAAAATTGACAAAATAAATCAAAAATAAATCAAAAATAAAAATAAGTGGAAAAGGCGAGAGTGCGCGAGCACACAGGAGCAAAGACAAGCAGCGCAGCTTGATGCGTAGTAAAAAAAATAATAAATAGACAACTGGTCGACCTCATTAGAAATAAAAACCCAAAAGTTTAGATAGACAAACAAACAAACACATAAATGTGGAGAGAAGGGCAGTGCGCGCAGGAGCAAAGGTAAACAGCAGACAGACCTGAATCCTTATCTTTACAAGGTCACCCTCAGAACTTTGTTCAGTTTGTCTCGGTGACGGATAATGGAAGGAAGGGCAGGCAACTGGTGACTTCATTTAAATAAACAAATAAAAAATAAGATAAACTCTCAGGAATAGATAAATAATAACAAAAAAATTGTAAAGTGGAGAAAG